>NW_007727690.1:63757-108031 GCF_000696425.1 Galeopterus variegatus
TCAGGGTATCACATGTTGAGAATGCGCTGAGCAGGAGAGAGCTGAGCTGCTCACTGGCTCTCCTTGTAAAGCCATCAGAACCAGGCCCATGACTCCATGAATGGATCCATCCGTTCACGAGGGCACAGTCCTCACAATCTAATCACCTCTCGAAGGCTCCACCTTTCAAATACCGTAATTGGATTTCCCACCCTCTTAACACTGTTACAATCAGGGTCAAGTTACCAATACATGAACTTTTGGGGGACACATCTGATCCACAGCAATAGGAGTGTCTCTGTCCCTGAAGCACAGTTTCTGTCCCATGACCTGACACTACCAGCTGATCCATGAGCCACATGGTCTGCCCTCCACTCTGACCCCACCCTGGTTTAGAATTACAAGTCTAGACATCAGGGACTGTATATTACACATCTCTCTGTAGCCCACATAAGCAAACACTAAATACTTTTAGTAAATGAATGAATGACTCCAGAGAGAAGAACCCTGCAGGTTACTGTCATTTTCATTTGAAAAAAAAAAAAAAAAAGCCAGGATCGGCATGCTTCATGGTCTACCCAGCACCAAAAGCAAATCATGAGACATGAACATGGAGAAATCAGGGTGAGAACCGGAAGGCAAGGCCGGGATGGAGGGCCTGGACAGAAGCTGGTGTCCTTGATCTCAGGGCACGAGACATGACCACTATTAGTCACAGAATGATGACAGAGCCTGGCCTTCCCCAGAACCCACACGGTGCGGGACTGTCTTCCCTCCTGCTACAAAGACTCCCCCAGATTCACTCTTCTGTTCAGGCTTCGGCTTGAGAAAAGGCTTTTCATTCCTCCTTCCTCCATCCTGCACTCGCTGGGCACTCCCACGCCTGGCTTTGTACTGCAGCTGGAGGGAAGACGTCTTTCTCTAGCAGGGCTGACAGGTAAGTGAGGGTCCCCAAGACCACCCTCAGGATTGGTAATTCCCTGGAGGACTCACAAAACTCAGTGAAAGCTGCTCCACTCGGTCACAGTTTATCACAGCAGAGGGTACAGATTAAAATCGGCCAAAGGAAGCCACCAGGGGCCGTGTCCAGGAGGGTTCCGGGTGTGGGTTTCCAGCCGTTCCTCCCAGGGAGTCGTGGGCAGTGTGTGTGTGACGTCATGGGCACCTTTGAGACCTCATGGCACTGGTGTGTGACACCAAGGTCATTTACCCAGTCCTTGGTGTCCAGAGCCTCCACTGGGCTGACTGCCCAAGGTGACAAAGACACTCCTATCAGACATGACATTCCAGGGGCCTACAGACACCTCCCAGGAGCCAGGGGCAAGGCCAGACTGCTCTGTGGGTAAGATGAATGCTTTCCCTCACAGCAAGTAAACCAACAGCGATGACTCAGTGCCTAATGTGGTGTTAGAGGCAGGTGCCAGAGGACGACTCACCCGACCTAGGGGACACCAAGCCACACCTACAGGAAAGGCGAAAGGGTTTCCAGGCTGCCCAGCTCCTCCCTAATTCATCATTCAAGGGTAAAGGTTAATGGATCCACTTAAAAAATGAAACCATGTTCTTCAGCACAATTGTCCCTGTTCTCTGCTTTAGAAGACTCATGAGCCCCGTGGTTTATTCATTCGCAGCCACTCGTCCCACCGCCTGCACCCGCCAGAGGAACATGGCACTTTCAGAGTCAGCTGTCATTAAGAACACACGGAACAGAGATGAGGGATCACGGCACAGTCGCCTCCCTCTGGGGAGGGACACACTCTCGGTTGGTGGCTGCGCTGTGGCCAGAGGTCTGGCAGGGCAGCATGAGCTGGTGTCTTCCTTCCCTTGTGGGCTCTTCTGCATCCTGCGGTGTCAACATTTTTTGAACAGTATTTGTTTCTGGGACACTCTGGCTAGGTGACACCAGCCACAGCCAGCTTCACCAGCGTCACTGCTGGGGAGCCACCTGCTCTCAGTGTCTCAGAATTCTCAACAATATTCTAGCAAAGGGCCCCGTGTTCTCATTTTGCACAGGGCCTGCCACCGGTCAACACAGCTGCAGAGAGGCCTTGGCCAGCAGCCCGTGTAGACAGGAACCCACCACCCGGCCCTGCCCTCGGAGGCTGGGAGAGGCTGCGTCGCAGCGAGCTGGTGGCCACAGGGAAGCTTCCAGCGAGCCCGGAGAAATCGGGGAGAAGCGGGCCTGGGCTTGCCTCCCACACGTGCACAGGCTGGGGCAGGAGGATGTTCTCCCCGAACCTAGAGAAACGCATCGTGTTCCCACTTCCCTGCTGCTCCGTGCAGCCCCGCGCCCTGCGGGGTCCTGGTCACGGCTCTAGTCGCTAGAAATAAAAGGGCGGGTTCGCTCAGGGAGCTGTGCTGTGTTCTTTCCACGTATTTCGTCTTTCAATTCTTCCAGCCTCATGGGGTACACATCACTGCCCTCCTTCTACAGATGAGGAAACCGAGTTAGAGAGATTAGGTAACTTGCCCAAAGCTGCCCAGCAGAGGCTTGAGTCTGCCCAGGAGCACCGAGGGTGCCCATTGGTTCCAAGGAACCCAAAGCACGTGTGTGGTTAATATGAACATGTATTCATGGCCTTGTTATGGGTGCTAATTCATGCCCCCAAAATTCATGTATTGAAGCCCTAACCCCTAGTACTTCAGAATGCAACCTCAGAATCCTGTCAGAAACAGATCATCGCAGATGTAATCAGTTAAGTTGAGGTTATACTGGAGTAGGGTGGGTGCTAATCCAACATGACTGGTGTCCTTATAAAAGGGCAAGTTTGGACAGAGAGAGACAGGCACACAGAGAGAACACCATGTGCAGATTGGAATTCTGCTGCCACAAGCCAAGGAATTACTGGAAGCTGGGAGAGAGGCCTGGAGCAGACCCTTCCCTAGTGCCAACACCTTGATCTTGGACTTCACGCCTCAGAACTATGAGAGAATACATTTCTGTTGTGTGGTGCTTTGTTACGGCAGCCCAAGCAGACTAATACAGTTCTCCTCAGTGTGCCCAAGGTTTCCACTGCCTCGCTGCAATGCTCCAGAGAGGGCCGTGGCAGCGGACCTCATTACACCTGTTCAAAGCAGTCTTAGGCCCAGGGGAGTGACAGGCCTACTGGGACCATTCAGCCCCTTTGGAGGACAGTCAGGATTACAACTCAGGCCTGGTGACTCTGAGGCTCTTTTCACAATCCCACAAGGCCATAACTGGGAACCAAAATTATTTTAAAGAAAAATGTGTGACACAGTAGAAATGCTTTGAAGGTTTTATTAAATAAAGTAGAATGCAGTAATAGCAGTAGTGCAGCATGGATGCGGGACTGGGACATTCTGAGAATGGACATCCACACATTATCCAAAATTTCATGTTTCCAGTTGAGAGACTAAATAGAAGGTTTTATTAAATAAAGTAGAATGCAGTAATAGCAGTAGTGCAGCATGGATGCGGGACTGGGACGTTCTGAGAATGGACATCCACACATTATCCAAAATTTCATGTTTCCAGTTGAGAGACTAAATATACAAACAGATGACAGCCGGACTGTGCAAAAAACACAATTCTGACTCACAATCTGAACCCAAGAGGCGAAACTATGACCTCTGTAGCAATTGGCCCAGAACGGTCAGCACTGGATCGGGATCCACCAGCTTCCCCACTTCTCCCTGTGCTGCTGCTTCCAACTTGAGACCGATCAGACAAAGCCACATGTCTCCCCTGACCCAGGGAGCTGCCTCCACTTCCCCAGGCTGATGGCCTCCCACCAGCCCCGAAAGCCCCTTCTCCACGTGAAGCTTTCCCCCTCCTCTGCCCACCTGGGGGCCTCTGCCGAGCACTGTGGAGGTGGGGGCTCCCTGCCTAGATCAGGCTCTGGGAAAACAGCCTCTGCCTGCACTCATGTGGGTGGTTTTTTGTGCATTTCCACACAACAAAGTTTTATCTTCTTTAATACAAATTATTGTTTCCAAAACTGAAAGGAAAGCAGTTTTAATCTTTCGCATTCCTGTTCATTCTCCAGCAGAGGTTGCTGCCACAAAGTGACAGGGCCCAGGGCAGCAGGGGGACAGCCAGAGCCACCTGCATAAATGAAAGAGCCCAAATGACAACCAGGAACTGAGCGCAGTCTCCCAAGCCCTGGATGGAGAAAACTGCTAAAAGTCGATGACATTTAGAAACTGTCTGAACCACAAATAGGATGCCCCCTGAAACTACCAAAATGAACAGAAATTATTTTCCCCTTTTAGAATATGTCCCAAAGCACCCAACCCTGACTACATTAAAGAAAACGAGGCTCCCTCTCTGGAACAAGAAATGAATGTGCATAGGGCCACATCTCTTGTTTTTATCACGCATGTGAAAAGATCTTCCTTTCCCTAAAAAATAGAAACTTGATGTCACAGTCGTCATGACAACCACACCTACCAATTCCCATCTGGTTAATACTGTCGAAATCACCAGCATCCATCACTCCTCTCCTTTCAGGGGGTTTTGTTTATATTTGAAATAGAATTTCAATAGATGGAAATTATATCCTTCTTTTTAAAAAAGCCTGCATAAATGCAGTCTGAAGAGAGAAATAGATTGAGTTTTTCCATTATCTTAAATGATGAGTATGAGCATTAAAAAGAAATGAAAAATAACAAAAAGAAATGCCAAACAGTCCATTTTGTTAATTATAGTCTTTTTGCAAAGCACCAAAACGCCCTCTGTAACTTAAATTTTCCTCAATTATTTATCACCCATGACCACTGAAGGCACAATTATCATTTCTTTTCAGTTTACAGTAAAATAAAAGTAATATTCCGAAGTCAAAAAAGTTTTTTTAGAAACCTCGACTTTTCTTTCTCACTTAACACAGTCTACCAAGAGCAAGAACACGGAAACTCCTCCACGGACGCCCCCATCCGAAGGCAGCTCTTCTCGCAGAGCCTACGAACACGAACACGGTTTCCCAAACTGTTGCCCGGCCCGCTACTGCCCGGAGAGGCACCATGGGTGTGGGGGGCGGGGTGGTGGGTGACGATCCAGGGCTGGAGTGTCTGGGACAGGCTGTGCACAGTGTGACTGCCCGTTCCTGCTCCAGAAACAAGGCATCCCAGCATGTCAAGAGCTCTTGTAAGTCAAGAGTTAAGAGACAAGTTTTATTTCTTAACCCGAAGTTTCCTAAACAGTTTTGACCTTGCAACTTGTTTTTCGTATCTCTGCTGTACCAAGCACACCCAGGAGCAGTTGCTTAGTGTGAAGCCACAGGTCACCTGGGAGCAGGAATGGGTAATTTCCACTGGTCTCCGTCCTGGGGGTCACTGGTCTGACTCCTGTGAACGCAGTTAATTCGACCCTGTCCCATAGACAGAGACTGGAATTCTGATCAAATCAGTCCTTTCTCCTAGAATGTCATCAATTACCTCTCTGGTAAATGGGGAGGGTGGAGAGAGGTGAGCTGGTCAGTCTAAAGGCCTGTAATTCTGTCATCATGTCTTTCTCTAATATAGGGGAATGGACACTAGGTCCTTTTCCTGATCTATTCAAACTGGTCACGAGCATCACCTGGGGGCAGGGACTGAATAGGTGTAATCCCGGTATTCACAGCCCAAGGCTTTCCAGAGCAATCCATTGTAGTGGTAGAGTGTTTACCCCTTTGTGTGAATGTATCAGTGATTTTTTTTTTTTTAAGAGAAGTAAAAAAAAAAAAGAAACCCTGAAAAATCGTCCAAGGGTGTGGTTACTAAGCCCTATCAATATTACTGTTACTCCATTTCCATGTGAAATCAAGCACCTACTTTACTATGTCATGAATATAACAAGTTCTCAGAGCACTGGCACAATAAACTTAGTACACACATTATTATGAGTGGTTTAGTGATGAGCACTAAATTACAGAGGGACACTCCCACCTGGAAATGATGTTCTTCGTACAGTCTCAGCACCAGGGCTGTCAGCTCTTTGAAAGTCACCCAACTGTAAATCAACCCGGACGTGAACTGCACATTGCCATGAAGTTTATAATGCTATTAATCTCTGCCATTAGGAGACATTTAAGTTACGTACAGTACGGCAATAACATTCTTAAACTCTAATTCAGAGAGCTGTAATTATATCATGCAATAATGTTTTTATTACCTATAAAGTTTTAATTTATCACGGACATGAGACCTAATGAATAAATACGTTAAACCATGCTAATTCAGCTCAAGAAAACGATTGCATAATCAGAAATACAAGTTTGCTATACTATCCTCATAAACATAAAACAGGTCAGTGGAAAATACCAATTAGTCATTTGTACCTTTATTGCTTACAAACTTATTTCTCCGGCTATCTTATTTCTAATTATTATTTATATGTCTAGGTCCTTCTCTCCACTGTGCTGTATCAAAAGTTCTTCTTCAATTACTCTCAAGTACCACTGGTCATAGGCAAATCACAGTAACTTTTTCCTACAAAAGAAATAAAGCACGTTAGCAGAAATGTGTTGGAAGGAAGGAAGGTGACAATTGGTTACAGCACGGTGCTGATAACACCAAGGTCCAGGTGTTTGAACCCTGTACTGGTCAGCAGCCAAAAAACCCAAAAAAAAACTAAAAACAGCATCTACTAGCTATATGTTTTAGTATACTTAACTTCAAAAAGCCCATTCCCTCCCTTCAGCTAAGGGTAATATGTAGTATCTGGCCATTCTGATTTCTAGTTCCCTTCTCGCACCCCTTATTAACTTTGCCTTTTGTTTCATGGACACAAAGATTTTCCCATCACTCCCCGGCTACATCTACCGACTGCCTGGTCTCCTATGTATTTATCACGTTTTTCTGGAGCTCCTTGTTGGAGAACTCAAGAGCAGCAATCACATAGCTGACTTCGCCTCTCCTCTTCTGGGTCTGCTCAGTGACTCCAGAAAAAGTTACATCACTGGGTCAAAATTTTTAGGAATGTCTGCTTTTGATGTAGCACAAATCTGATCACCCTCTCTTCTGTTTAAAATCTTTTTATAAGTCTAAGGACTTTGTTCGCAGGATAAAGACCAAAATTCTTAACCGAAGGCCATCTTAGACGACCTCACCTCCTCTCCTGAAGACCTCCAGCTCCGTTTCTCTAACAGACGTGCTTCCTTCCGCCCCAGGCATTTGTATTAGTGAATCACTTGACATTGCTGGTATTTTGCTAATTTTGACCTATGGAAACAGCCATTTCCACCTGATTTATCTCCTCTTTCCTCTTCCTCTTTCCGGACTGCTTCCCCCCTCGACATCCCTGCCTGGCTGGCCTCTACTCCCTCTGGGGTCCGGCTACACATGGCCTCCCAGGGAGGTCTCCACCCCGCCCCGTCCCCATCACAGCCTCGTTCAGGGCCCCATTATATGTCCCATCACACCCCGTACTGATTTCTCTCATGACCCCTTCACGATTTGTATTATGTGGTGTCATTATCTGACCAATGTCCAACTCTCCTGCTAGCACAGAAACCTCATGTCTGTCCACACTGCAACCTTGGACAGGCAAATGTCTCGCTCACTGGCACTGGGGAGATATGCGACCCAGAATCAAGCAAGCATTCAGTAACTGATACGTTTTTTGGTTTTAAAAAAAAAAAAAAAAAGAGGCAAGAAGTTTCAATCGTGCAACCCCACAGACTACGAGTGGAAGGGACCCTGGGGCTGAGCGGGGATGGCAGTCCTCCCGTCACCTCCTTCCCAGCAGTTTCCCCAGTTGCACCTCCTATCTCGTCTTTCTACCAAAGTCTCGTCCTCTCAGTTCGTCATTAACGTGGGATGCTACCACCATGAACTCCAGCGCCGCATGGCACCATTCTCCCAGCAGGTGACGAGAAGAAAAGGAGACGAGCAGACAAAGAAACAGACTGATAGGAACAAGGATCAGAGACAGGGCGACAGTGGTGGCAGCATTCGCACCCAGGACTCAGGCCCGCCTTTCTCTGCTCCACTGAACTCTCATAAGCAAACAACACGAAGGGCACCTCACCCAAAACACTATCACACAGTCACCACCACCGGTCACTGCGGAAGGAAGACCACTCAAGGACAAAGTTCATCTGACGGAAACTATTCAGAATTTATTTGCGCTAAGTGCTAGTGTAGCCAAGAGTGAATTAAGTGGCGCTCTGATCAGTCATTACATCTGATCTGACCCCGAAATACTGAAAATACAGCCAGTGCCGTGTCACTTAGATTTTACTCAACATCATAATCCCTTAGGTTTGTAATTATTAATTTTTTAAATAATTTAAAGCTATATTCCTTTTACTGATTAAAAAAATCTTAAATTCTTAGTAGCAATACACTGTTAAGAACTATACACATATGATTATATACACATACACACAAACATGCACACAGAAAGGATAATGCACAGCACCCCAAACTAAAATGAAAAAATAAAACCTGAAAAGTCAACCCATAGAGAATAAACAGCTGCTTGTTTTTGAGAAATACAGGGTAAAAAGAGCTAATGTTTTAAAACTAAAACAACCTTTCATAATGATACCAAGATCAAGCTATAGTTTCTTTTCCTCTTTTTCTTTTTTACTTTTTTTTTTTTTACCTTTTCCTCCTTTTGAAGAGGATTTATTTCCATCAGACCAAGTGAAATTGATGGAAATTGATGTAATTTGGAGCCCTACACAATTATTTTGCTAATCAATTTATATTTCTATCTGACAAACCTGACAGTTACTTTTAAAAGAAACATTATGAAATATTCTTCAATTAAGTAAAGAATTATTTAACAGATAAATATTCTTAATGGGAGCCTCTTGTGGTTTTAAATAAGCTGTGCACTTGATTAACCTCACAAGCTTACTTGGCACAATTGTAATTTTTACAAATGAGGTAGAATGCAGGGATCATGAAGAACGAATTAATCACAAAACAATCTGTACTTCAGTGACACGAGAGCTCATTACTCATGTTCGTAAAGTTGTAGACTGATCGGACTATTCCCACCATAAACTACCCTTACGTCTTCACGATTTCTGCGGGGCAGTGTCTTCTGGTGGCCTCCCTGTTGACCACACGGCAGATGGCACGCAGAGTGGAGCGGAGGCCACACGCAAGACCTGCCACAGCATCACACACGCTTGATGCCTGCTCTTCAGGTGCACAAAACACCCACTGGAGTCGGAATCTAAGAGTTAGATTTTATGACACCATTAAAACTCTTTGGATAATGATAATTAATATCCCAATATTCAAAATCCAGCTTTCATCTGAGGTTATCCAAACATGGATGCTTCTCAGTACTAGAGCCCACGCAGCCTGGAGAGAGCAGTGCAGGATTTTCCTTGTTGAAGAGGAAGTCAATTCAGTAAATATTGACTGGGCACCTGCCATGTGCCAGGCATTGTGAAGGCCCCCGGGGGTACAAAGATAAGCAACATATGGCTACTACTTCAAGGACGTCAGTCCAGGGAGGGACACGGGGCATAACTGGTGCAGAGGTGAAGGAGAGGCTGAGGACAGGGGGAGGTAAGAAGGCCTCATAGGGAGGTGGTGCTGGAGGTGAAGGCGAGCCCCCAGACAGGTGAGTGCCACAGGGAACGGGAGCACCTCTAAGGGACCACCTCTTCAGGATGCACGCCACCACACTGCCACCTGTATAACATACCTGTGGACCGTGCATGACTGAAATGAAGACACCCTCACTCGGCTGTAAGACGAAGACGCGCAGCAGGGGGCTGGGTGGGGAGACAGCAAATGTGCAGGCGATGCAGACGCACCGGGTGGCTTATTTTTCTTACAAGGATAGAAGTGATTCAGTTATGTCTGCACTGTAGTGGTAAGAAAAGGCCCCGTGTTGTTTAGATGCTAAAACTATATATACTTTTTTTTTTTTTTTACCCCTTCTTACTGAACTTCCTAAAGACAATATATTTATGAATCTAAAATTTCCTTTTCCTCCACTGAAACTATTTTTAAACACAGTTTTGGGATCTCAGGACACAACTGCCTTGTAATATTATAATGGCTAAAATTTATTCAGCACTTAGTAGGGGCTCATTATGGTTCTAAGTGCTCAGATTAACAACTGTCTTACTTTATTTGCCTTGTAACATAAAACAAAGTTGGGCCGGCCCAGTGGCTCACTCGGTAGAGTGCGGCGCTTGGGAGCGCGGCGGCGCTCCCGCCGAGGGTTCGGATCCCATATAGAGATCGGTCTGCTCACTGGTTGAGCGTGGTGCAGGCGGGACACCGAGGGTTGCAATCCCGTTGCCGGTCGCGGTACGGGCGCGACACCGAGGGTTGCGATCCCGTTATGTGTCACGAAAAAAGACAAAAAGGAAAAAAAAAAACCATAAAATAAAGTCAATGCACACGACACAGCATACACCATAATGTACAGAAATGAAAATAGTTCTCCATCAAAACGTTCTACTTCAGTAGCCTCCCAGAGCACATTACATACGAAAAGACTTGAATTAAAGGGGTTTTTACTAGCTCCCCATTGCCATTTCCAAACTTTCTATTCCACTGTCTCATGAAGTCATTCCACAAACTCGTGTCATTGGGTTTACCAGCTGCTCTCCCACTTGGTTGCTGTTATCTACTAGTGCCTTTTCTGTTGCTTATAACAGAATACCTGAAAATGGATAATTTATATAGAAACATTTATCTCCTACAGTTCTGGAGGCTGGGAAGTCCATGGTCCAGGGGCAACATCTGGTGAGGTCTGTCTTGCTGGCAGGGACTCTACAGAGTCCCATGGCTGTGCAAGACATCACACAGTGAGGGGGCTGAGCATGCTGGCTCAGGTCTCCCTCTTCTTGTGAAGCCGCCAGTCCCACTCCCATGATAACCCATAAATACAGTAACCCATTATTCCATTAATCAATAAATGGATTAATCCATTCGTTAGGACAGAGCTCTCATGATCCAATCACCTCTTAAAGGCCACACCTCTCAATACTGCCACACTGGGGAATGAAGTTTCAACATGAGTTTTGGAGGGGACGTTCAAACCATAGCATATCACTACTTCTACAGGAATGGTTACAAGTGCACACTTTAGTGACTTCTCTGCTTCCTAGCTGTGTATCTTGACATCTAATTAAATTTCTTTCAGCCACAGTTTCCTATCTGGAAGTTGAAAAGTAATGCCGATTTCAGAGAGTTGTTAAGATTAAACAAGGTCATCCAGAGCCAACACCTGCAAAGTTCGCAGCACATGGACAGTTCTGGCCGTTCCCCATACTGGTGCAGGACTGCCACTGGATCAGTCTTGCTCTCATCTCCAAGCCCACACACCCACCTGGATGATGCCGGCACCCACTAGACAAGGACGTTGACGCCTTTCTCTTGAAATTCCCTAAATTCTTCAGGTTCCAGTGAATTCAATCTCTACACAATGACCACTGCAATGACGCTGACATTGCTGAGAAGTGCTCCACCTCTGAACTTTCCACCACCAATGCCTTCCTCGATGACCACAACCTCCTAACCTTATCAAAGCTGAAGACCCCCAGTCCTCAAATTCCTCCATTCTTACACTCTCATTTCCCTTTACTCCCCCTCCAACCTGGACTTCACAGTCCACCACTTCAGCAACAGATAATCCCCTATCCCCTAGCTACACCTGCCCCAGGACAACTGCTCTGTCAGCACACTTGTCTAGGCAACGCCTAACTCAAGAAGCCAGCTGTCTGCCTTCTTTCCTCCTCCATCTGGGCTACGTGGAAACTCACCTAGACAGTCTCCCAGCCACATGCATATGTTCCGATGGGAGCATCTGATGCTTTCTGGGTTTCTCCTTCCTCTCCCCGTGCTCTAGATGACATAAACTCTCGCCACCTCGATGACCCTGATCAAGTCATTACCTACCCCTCCCACTTCAGTAGCTTCCATTTCTCCCACATTTTTTGTTTTCCCCTACCCTCTGCATACATAGAAACAAAATCATAAAAAAATCATGATCTTTTTTTTGTGTGTGTGTAAAGTCTTTTACTTTATTTACTTAAACAAAATTTTTTTATTGATTATACATATTCATGGAACACAGAGCTGACGGTCAACATCTGTGTCCAAGATGTGACAATCAGATCAGTGCTATGAAGTATGCCAGTCTTAGCTAGAAAATTAGTAAAACCAGAAGCTGAAGCCCTCAGGAGCAGCTGATGAATGCTGAGGATTGAACTGTGTCCCCCAAAGTCCATGCATTAGAAATCTAATTCCCACTATGACAGTTAAGAGGGTGGGAAATCCTATTATGGTAACTGAAAGGTGGGGCCCTCAAGAGGTGATTAGATTGTGAGGACCGTGCCCCAGCAAATGGATTAACAAGTTGATGGTTTAACGGTGGTCATGGGCATGGTTTGAGGGTTTTAAAAGAAGAGCACACAAGTCTCTCTCTCTGCTTCTGCCATCCACCATGTGACACCCTGCTTTGCTGTGAAGAGTCACTACCACCAACAAGGCTCTCACCAGATGTGTTCCCTTGACTTTGGACTTCCCGGCCTCTGAAACTGTAAGTAATATTGTTTTCATATAAATTATCCAGTTTCCGGCATTTCTCTTATAAGCAACAGAAATAGACTAATACAATGAATATCTCCATTATTAAAAAAGGGAGGCTGTTCCCACAGGTGTGCTGTGAAGAGTAACTGTGAGCCAGCCATCATATCTTGTTAGAAAGATTACACTGGCAAATATTCACACACCAGTTGTGGGACTTTTTCTTAAAAAGTTAAAGCCATTCCTATAATAGTCTTTCATCATAAAGTTGAGTTTAGGTCTAGATCCGTTAAATAGGGCAAAGCAGCTGTTGACTTATAATTTTGTTAAAGAAGGTATGTGTTAAAAAAAATTTCGTAGAACACTGTTCACTTAAGAGTTGTAAGGCATTTTTGTCTCTGAAGGTTGATTTTGCTCATCAACCCTAGTGACAATTACTATATCATAATCTAGCTTTAACTAACCCAACCTGAGCAAAAGGTATGTGCAGATGTTCTTAAAATTAGTAACATAACTCCAAGAATGTTTCTTCCTTATAAATGTGCACATCACAGAATCAGTCCATTTCTACATAATCCCACGGGTTTATTGAATAACCAAAAAATTATAACTCAAATCTATGAACAGCAACAGAACCATCACAATTCCCAGATAGAGGAGGAAACAGAGGAAGGTTTCACTTGCTAAAAGGACCAGCCAGAATCCACACTCAGATCTGAGTCAAAAGCCATTCTCTCTGCTCCTTAGGGTTTTCAGAGTTGGCTACAGATTGGCATCACCTATGGAGCTTAAAAACAAAAAGCAAAAGTGGATGCCTTCCCTACTCCTGCCTCTAACACCCCATTCTGATTCACCTGACCTGGGACGGGTCCCAGCCAGAGTTGAGAACCATGGTGCTATACCAGTCATGTTCTAATAGATCATTCTGTCCTATCGATTTTATGTTTAAGCCAAAGGCTCTCACCATGATCCTATAAATTGACAAACATTAAGTACAATCTTAAAGATAATCTTGTCCCAAAAAAGGAAAATGGAAGCTTTAGATGTTCTGTGGTCTAAGAACAGGTTACATTAGCTCTAGGTTAGCCAGCGTTGGCACCGGCACTGACATACAGAAGTACTTTAACTCCAGCAGTTTGCAGAAGGGGCAACAAAGCACCTGCCAACATAGAAACACAGAGCAGAGGCAGAGAGGGGTGCAGTCACTGTGGGCACCACAAGCCCACTGAACTGGGGGAGGCAACGGGCCCAGACAGCAAAGGTGCAAACCCAGATCGGGAAGACTGGGCGCGAGTATCGGGGTAGGCACCATGGTCCCTGAATAGCATGGAACAAAGATGAATGTGGTGTGAGAAAGAATTATTGTTGCAACCATGCTCAGGATGCACGGGGTGTGGTTGAAGGCAGACAGACAGACCCACAGGAAAATGCTGCAATAAAATGGTGAAATGATCATGAGAAGCCAAGGAGCGAATCCTGAGGGAACGCAGCCAGCCAGCTCGTGTGGATGGAGGAAAGACCAAGTGGTTCCAACTCTTGAGTGGGGACACTGAGGCTCTCGCATCACTGACAATACAGGAGAAAGTGGCAGGGACCACCACCCAAGGCTTGGTAAACTTGGACCTTCCTACACTGAGTTGAGAACATGTTTTATTATTCCTAAACTTGTTTCTCAATTTAAATAATAAAACCAAATGCTTCTTGATGACAGCAAATTTTCTAAGAATAAAACATGTCCAACAATACCATAAATAACAGTTTAAAAACTAACAGTTATAAGTATTATATGAAAAATGTAATAAACCTAAATCTATTAACTTAGCAAATTACCTTTCAAGCCAGCAATCTACTCAGCAAATGTCACAGTAGTTACTAAAACCTTAAAGTTATGAATTCTGAATTCTTAGGAAGGGACACTGGAAATCACTAACAACCCCTCCTCACTGCCCACAACATTCAGCCCCAAAAAATCTCTAACATGATTACCCGTACCACTCCCAGCGATGGGGTGGTCACAGCAACACAGGCAGCCCACGTCACTTGAAGAAATTTCCTTCCACAAACTGGGCAATGAAATCCTCCCACCGATGTGAAATTAATTTCAGTATTCTTTTAAAGAAGTACGGGTACAAGGCGGAAAACCCAAAGACCACCACACTGCAGCAGGAAAATATTGATAAAGATTCTAACAGCTTTTATTACAGTGAAGAAATAGTTCATCTAACACTCACCAGCAACAGATCATCTCTTCCATAAAATAGTTCCAGAAAGTTCAAACAAAAAAAAACAAAAGATAAACATCACCTGTAATAACTCTCATACAATACTGTTTAGTGGTCAAACTTCATGTCACTCCAATAAAGTGTAATCATTTCTAACGAACATGTGGCAAGAGTTTGCTCTGTTTTATTGTTTGCCTATAAACATATCAGAACAGGCCTCACGATTAAAAACTTTTTATTACGGCACTCCATGACATCAATATCTATTCGTGCTTAGTATCAGCCAGTTGTACCAAATACCATAAAGTACAAAATGATAGGAAATATAAACATCGATTTGTATTTCAAGTTTATAACATTTTATTTACAAAAATAGGCTGGGAGAAAAAGGGTTTACACCCCACATTCTTTCCAGGGGGGCCTATTTTGCACCATCTGCTCATGTTTTTCTTCTCCAACAATCTTTAAAGCTGCATGTGAATTCCTTTTGCACTGTATTTGTCGACTAGAAGCTCAGGTGGGGAGGAGGGGAGACCACGGGGGAGCTGGGGGAGGGGGGGCACGCGACATTGGCAAGTAGAGAAATGGCTTGTCCCGAATGGCTCTGCGCCTCGTGCACAGGGTGGCCCAGCTGGCTGCTGGGCGCGGCGCTGCAGCCCTATGTACAGGAGCCGCGGTCAGCCCGGTTCTGCAGGACGCTCCTTGCCCAACAAGAAGCTCCAGAACGACGGGCTCAGGGCAGGCACTAAGACATGACGCCGAAGACAGGGTTGTGGCGGCAGATGCTAGGACCATACTCCTCATAGTCCTTCTTGGTGTGACAGACCTGAAAGAACTCCGGCTACGAGAGGCAACAGAAGGAATATATAAATATTTCTGAAAGGAAATAAACTACTAAGCAAACAAGCAGCTCTCCTTACGCAAAACCTCCACCTCTTTCTGCAGACCACTGCTGTAAGATTTTGACCTCTTTAATGTACTGGACTGCTAAATGAGTTATTTCATTTTTTGAAAACTTATTCAGCCTCCATTTATTTAGGATCAACTATGTGCTGACCCAAAATTAACAATGTGTTAGTTATTAATGAATTTGAGGGAAAAAAGTAATTACTTGGAAAAGTCATTCGAATTAATGCCTAATGCAAGAGTTTTCAGATTATTTTTGGATTTCACTTATCCATGTTATCTGTAACTCCTAATTAGTGAGGACACTTGTGAATTAGCTGTGCAATTTAAATGATCATTAAAGTATCTTTTATATCTTACAGAATCAAATGTGTGTCTGTTTAGAGCCACACAATTAAAGCATACACTATTTAACCTTCACAGACAGCATTTACCCAAATTCAAAAGAGAACACAAAAATGAAAACACAGAACCATCTGGAAAGGGACTTACAGTTGAGGCCAGCATTGAGCCTCCAAACCAGACGGCATAGCGCTGCATGTGATGCGTTATCACCTGGACCTCCACAGGCTTAGGCTAGAAAGGAAAGTGATTTATGTGTAGTCCTAGCAGTGCAAGCAAATGTTTATTCTAATAATCCCTCAGCCGGCATCACTCTGGGCCTTCCTTCCACGTCAGTGGCAGGAGGTCCCTCCGTGGCACCTTCAACTACACATGGCAGGGAGCTTTGCAGCCACTCCTGCCACCACCACCAACAGTCCCAAGCCCCAGGTGGTTAAGTACAGTTTACCCCTTACAACACTGAAAGAAAAGAATCCAAGCAACTAACTAAATTGGTTGTTTTTTTTTTAACCAAACAAATCAGATGTTTCAGCACTGCAGAGATAATTCCAAATAAGACTGTCCCAAAAATACTAAAAAAAAAAACTCTGCTTTTCCAACTGCTTTTCCAACAGTGGCTCTCTCCCTTGCTCCCACTTCCCCTATCAAAGCCTAATCGTGGTTAGAAGCCCAGATAAAACCAAACAAATCAGATGTTTCAGCACTGCAGAGATAATTCCAAATAAGACTGTCCCAAAAATACTAAAAAAAAAACTCTGCTTTTCCAACTGCTTTTCCAACAGTGGGCTCTCTCCCTTGCTCCCACTTCCCCTATCAAAGCCTAATCGTGGTTAGAAGCCCAGATAAAGCCATCAGCTAGTTAAGAATTATCACCTTGGAGGAATGCATTGTAACTCCCTGCTAATATCAGTTATTTTAGTTTAATGAGAACATTTCCAAAGGACGGTAAAGATCTTCACCATAAACAATCCCATCTCCTTGGGACACTGGTCATTACACGACACACCTCATCTCTTACAGCACAGAAGAAAACTGCTGCAGACGTGGGTCAGAGGGAGCATAAAACTGCTGCTGCTGCATCACCAGGTGTAGCAGTCTTAACTGCGGGCTCGGAATGCGCTCGGGCGACAGACCTCTGCTGTCATTTCACAGAGTGGCTAAGAAGGTGATTCCAAGTTGTTTTTATTGCTCACTACCCAGACCAGCTCCTTCGGCTCTGGGATAACAGAGCCAAGACAATCTCAGGGCAGAAACTCACTGCACAGCAGGCAGACACTTCCCAGGGTCCTACCTTTATTCTGCCACGGCTCAGCTCTTCACTAAGCTTTAATCTGGCATCCACCACTCTTTTTAAATCTCTCTGCAGTCGACGTCCAAAATCCCTGAACATTGTCGAGCCTCCGGAAAGGACGACATTCTGAAAGACACAGAGCAGAGCAACTGCCTTGGGTGAAGTCACCGCTCATGGTGTTTTAGTGACTGTTCCGCAATACAGTCCCCACAGGTCCAGTCACTTGTGTGAACGACACACTGACCCGATATCAAAGATACTAAATGGAGTGAAGTTGATGCCACCAAAGAAACATAGATGGTATTGTTTTCCTGTGATGACAATGTGTCATAGATTGCTCCTCTTAGCCCTTTTCCTCAATTATAACCAAGTGTAAACACAGAGCAACTCTGCCCCCACGTGCTCCCTCAGGACCATGCAGAACCTTTTCAAGGATCAGGAAGCAAAACAAACTGTATAAACTGAGAAACAGACTTAGGCCAAATTAACAGTGGATCTTTAGCTGTTTTGCCTTAATGAAAACGGGGGGGTGGTGGGAATGTCTTCCAATTAATTCTTGAGCCCTTTCAAAGGGTGATACTGGGAAGAAAGCATATCCAAATTACCCAGAGAAATGCTGTCACATGAGCCACCTCTGCCTGCCTCCCCCTCCCACACTCTAAGACTGCTAAGTGGCCACATCAGAAGCTTATGCGTGGAGGGGTGAGGAAAAATAAAAGTTAATGTCCTGTTTCAAGATACAGGATATTACAGCTTGAGCATCCCTAACCCAAAAATCCAAAATCTAAAATGCTCCAAAATCCAAAACTTCTTGAGCATCAACATAACACTCAAAGGAACATTTCAGATTTCAGATTACAGGATTTGGGATGCTCAACCAATTAAGTATCTGCCAATATTCCAAACTCTGAAAAAATCCAAAATCTGAAACACTTCTGGTCCCAAACGTTTTTGATAGGGATACTCAACATGTACTTATTAGGACAATGAATGTAAAACTCAGTATAACCTGATTTAACTTTCTTACAGAATATACTATTTGAGAAAACTGCACATAAAGTAAAATAAAATAATCCTTCAGGGAACTAAAAAGCCTACTTCAAGACCCTCTAGTGGCACTAAAAGTGAGCTCTGACCCTGCTCTTCCCAAACCCCTTGAGTAACTGCAGGATTATCTGCTGAAGCTCTGGATGTCTGAACAGGAAGTCCCTCACCACGTTTACAGGTAAACAGAAGTCACAAGGAACCAGTATGGGGAAAATGCACTTTTCTGTCCCTGGTAACCCAGGTTATAGGTATATGACAAGAGACTAGCCCTTTCTTGCTTGCCACTGTCCTTAGGAAACACAGCCAGTACTGAGTAGAAAGGGTCCATTTTCTCTCACACTAACTCCTGGAACATCTGTGACAGTCCCCACGTGGACTTGGGATTAGACAGGTGAAGTCACACAGGGACAAGTGAAAGAGGCAGGGGCCATGGCAAGCCACCAGCAATCTGGTCTTCTGCCTGGGGATCTATTCCAAGGTGTCTGTAGAGAGAAATTTTACCTCTGATAACCTAGCAACAAATTTTTGATAACCTAAAACAATTAACTGCTTAGTGGCTGCATTGACAAGGACAACAGTCAGAGGCCAGAGCATTTACAATGCCTTGGCCAGGGACCATGCCATGGGAAACCATCAACAAGTAGCCACCAGTCGCCTCACCAAACCATGCTAACGTTTTTCTTACCACCTTCAAGAATCTCAAGTTTTGTATTTTTAAGGGAAGCTCTGGGCTTGGCCTTTAAGGCCAGGAATGAGGTAAACCTTCCATGGCTCTTTCGAGTGGTGAGAAATCCTCTGGAAGCCCAGTGCCCTGACCACTGCCTGGTGCTTCCCCCACACCCTGCTTTCCTCAACTCTCCACTCCAGGAGAACAACACTGAACACGCTGAGCCTCTCACGGGTATCCCTTCCTCATAGAGACTGTTCAGTAACAAACACAGATTAAGCATCTGGGGAAGGCTTTCTGCCACAAGAACTGTGCACAGCCTGTGCTCACCTAGGGGCTTCTAGGCTACAGACTTGTTTGCTCTCTTAAAACTCTGAGGGCCTGGTCCACCAAAAGGTGATCTTCTGACATCCCCCCGCCCCACACACACACACACACAGACCATCTGCTGAGTACCTGTCTTTTTCTTGACAAATTGTAAATCTAGATTTTTCAAGCCAACATCTTGTCCCAGGATCAATATCAGGAATAATCACTGTCCTCTGTACCTTGTGGAGAGATCTCTCAGAAACAACATGAGATCACCTGGCTCCCATCAAGGGGTCACGGGACCATCAGCCACAGCTGCAGTCATGGAAACCCTGACTTCAGGGTGACCCTGCTTACACATGCTCATATAAGATGTCACCAAAGGTGAGAATCAACAAAAACAAGTCCCTGGCAGATCAGATGGCAATTTTAAATACTCTTAAAGTAAAAAAGGGATGTATTCTGATCCCCGTCTTCTCTCAAACAGGTATTTTAACCTGGTAACACTTTCAGAGAACACTGCATACCTATTTACTACTAAGAATCATAATTCTTTAGAATTCTTAATATTTTGATCTTATCTTAGAATAAGCTTCAACGGACCACTGGTCCGGCTGTCTAATTACTGGCCAGACTGGCCTATTACTTTCTGGAGAGACAGACCCTAGCTATATCCAAGTCAGAATTACTTGGGGGCCGAGGGAGGGACAAGGGTGGAACGCTGCTTGAAATCAGGTATTTCTAAGGGTGCTTTTGCCGAGGTTTTTCATTTTGCTGTTATTCTTCTGCTATTGTTTTTCCATTTACTTTTATTTTTTAAAGCCCACTGTAGACAACTCCTTTAAAACTTTTCCAGGCTAAGATTACTGCAGCCTTGTTCTATGGCTTAGAACTCTGAGGCCTTGGTCTCCTAATAGCCCTGTGTCAAGCGGTCCCACGTTGGCTTCCCAAGGAAGCCCAGGGTCCTATCCAGGAGCTCTCCCCTGGGCCCAGTTCAGTATGGAGAAGGGAGAGCCAGTTTCTTTTTTTTTTTTTTTGTCTTTTTTCCGTGTCCGGCAACGGATTGCAACCCTCAGTGTTGCCCCCGTACCGGACCAGGGACCGGCATCGGGATTGCAAACCTCGGTATTGCTCCCGCGCCTCGCTCAGCCAGTGAGCGGGAGCCGGTCTGTATGTGGGATCCGAACCCTCGGGCGGCGCGCGCCGCCGCGCTTCGCAAGCGGCGCACCATCCAGTGCGCCACCGGGCCGGCCGAGAGCCAGTTTCTTGACAGTCACAAAAAGACCTGGTAAGCTTATTCCTCCCCAAAATGATGGTCAAAGATACGGGTCTGCTTTAAATGTAACACTGAATACCCAATGCTATCACCAAGAATTTTCTGCTGCCTAATCTCAAAATGTGGGCTGTTGTATTGTGAAGGATAATCTGACATGGAGCTCATTCATGCTGCTAAGTGTTCTAAATTTTATTACTACATGGAAACATACCATTGGAAAGCTACCTGTGTGCACAGTGTTCTTTTGGTATTTGCTCCAAGTTCGTGCCATAGACCATTAGAAGGCACAGCAGTAACAAATTCACTTCTTTACTATTGAGGGATGGATGAGGAAGGTACTCCTAGTGAAGGTCTAAAGAAGAAATTTCTCTCAGGTCTCAGTGTCAGGAAAACCTGGGCTTTTTAGGAAAACCCACTGGTTCTGACATGTCTCATGGGCCCTGTGGCTTCCAGTACAGATTAGGTTTCCCTCTTTCCCCTGGTTGCTGGGAAGCTTAGAGCCCTGCGGCCTCTCTCTCGCTGCTGGAGAGGACCACAGGATGGCGTGTGCTACCTGCCCTCATCGTGCCTTATCCAGATCCCTTCAGCTGTCTCACCCCTTTATACCGGATCTACTGAAGACAGGCAGGCAGGAGGCGGGGGTGGGGTTTTCTAAGAATAGGCAAATCGGAAAGCTGAAGCACAGAACTATCTCCAGGCAAAATAGGGTTAACAGCTCAATGAAGAGCCGAGTTTATGAAAGAATGCTGGGTCCTCATTCTGAACTCCTTCTTCCTTCTTTCCTTCCTTCCTTCCTTCCTTCCTTGAACAACAAACCACAACAGCCTACACACCCTAGCAATCAACAGTGAACACCATATTCCATTCAACAGCATCTGCTGTTGTGTTAAAGGCATTGAACTGCAAATAAAAAAGATGTTACCATGAGCACTACAGAGCAGAAACTGTAACCTGGGAGCGGGAGTTCACTCGTGAGCTTGAAGAAGATGCTTCAATCTCCTGAATCTAGAGAATCTTAAAGGGCTCATGACTTCAAAAAAGTTAGAAAATGCAAAAAGAAAACTTTGAAACACATACCTCTGTCATACTGGAGATTTACATTTTAAAAGTTAATACTTTAAATCTTCTAAAAGCATTAATTTCAGATTTTTCTCTAAAAATAAATTCTACTTCTTTCCCACATTTAAAAAATAAATAAAAATCACCCATGACTGAATCTTTATTTTCACTTAAGAATATATAAGAAAAGTTGCAAACACCCAGGAAGGTAGCTGTGAGTGCAAGCTGTGAATACACTGAGGTCTCCGAGGAGAAGGGTCCCCGCACAGCTGGCAGAACTATCCCCGGTGGCCCTGCTCCCCACCCCCATGGGAATATGTGAGAGCTCCACATGCCACACGCAGACCCCACCAACAGGCTCCTAAAAAAAGCCCAGTCATTTCAGGAGCCCATCACAAAAGAATCTGTAAGGCAAGGGCACAGCCCAGTAACAGATGGGGGCCAAAGAGCCCTCTTCTGCGTTGCCCATTATGCAGAATTACTGCTTCCTCACTGTGAAATGTAACAGGAGCTCAAAACGCCCAGCTCAGCACAGACTAGAGCTCCACACAGCCACACACTCTGCCTAGGTCAGCACAGTTAGTGTGGTCACAGACAGTGAACTTTAATAAAACCGTGCAACACGATGAAACCTGAAGAAAATACCAGCATGAATACTGGCAAGATTCAGGATAGCCCTAATCATTAAGAAGGTTCTGGAGAAGCTAGAAAATTCAGAAAGCAGTATCATGCGCTCAGAAGTATCCAGCAAATGATAAGACTGTGAAACAGGAGAGACGATAAAAGCGCAAAAATAAAAACACTAACTTACGGGTGGTCTGAATCTGGGTCACGGAGAGATTTATTTACATAGAATACACCATGTATAAATGTATACCTAAAGTTCAGGCTGGCCAGTTAGCTCACTTGGGACATCGTGGTGCTGGTAACCCCAACGTCACAGGTTCAGATCCCCATACAGGACAGCCACCAAAAATTAAATAAATAAATAAATAAAGTTCAAAGCAATGACTAGAGATGAAGAAAACAAAAGTCCCTGAGCTGAGTCAACTAAGACACTCAAAGTGGCAAGTGGTGGGAAGAAACATGGAAAGCACACGGACAGCTCTCACTGACATTCACTCCTCAATAATTCAGTGTGTATGTACAAAAAACAGGAACATTCTCTTATGTTACCACACTACAGTTATCAACTTTATAAATTTACATTAATACAAAACTTTAATCTACCATTTTTAATCCATTGGTCACTTGATCTATTAATATTTGTTACAGCATTTTTTTTCTCTCCAGTCCAGGATCCAGTGTAGGGTCAGGTTTTATAATTACTTGTCACGTCTCTGTAATACATTTCTTAATTTAAAAAAAAAACTCACTAGGATATAAAAATAAACGTTCATTATGATACTCAGAAGCACTGCATTCTCTCCAGTCCAGGATCCAGTGTAGGGTCAGGTTTTATAATTACTTGTCACGTCTCTGTAATACATTTCTTAATTAAAAAAAAAAACTCACTAGGATATAAAAATAAACGTTCATTATGATACTCAGAAGCACTGCATGATCCTGAGTTGCCTTTCAAGGCAAAATATATAAGATTCATTTTTTCATCTATTCACACAATCATAAAAACAGCGCTATGCATATATGCTGAAATGTTTTTAGACAAAGTTGCCGAAGTACTTCAATAGGGAAAAAAGTCTTTTTCCACAAATGATGCTGGAATATTTGATATCCATGGGGGGAAAATGAACATTTTCTTACTGCCTTACTTCATAAACACAAATTAACTCAAAATGGACCATACATTTAAATGTAAGGGTTAAAACTATAGAATTTCTAAAAGAAAATATTTTTTTAAAACTTCATGATTTTAGGGTAGGCAAAAATTTCTTAGATAGGACAAAAGCATGAACCATAAAAGAAAAAAATGATAAATTGGACTTCATAAAATAAACATTTCTATTCTTCAAAAGATACCTCTAAGGGGCTGGCCAGTTGGCTCAGTTGGTTAGAGCACAGCCTTGTTAACACCAAAGTCAAGGGTTTCTTTCTAGCAGTGGCCAGCCACAAAAAAAAAAGAAAGAAAAAGAAAAGATAACCCTAAGAAAATGAAAAGAAAAGCCAAAGACTAGAATAAAGTATTTGCTATATATACATATGTAGCAAATATTTTATATAAGTATTTATATATAAATATATAATATATATACAATATATATACACATATACTGACAAAAGACTTGTATGCACGATAAACAACTCTTACAATTCAATAAGATAATATCTTAAGCCAAAGACTCAAACAGACATTTCACAAAAGAAGATATACAAATGACACATAAATACATGAAAAGATAGTCATCAACATTTGTAATAAGGATCACACAAATTAAATCCACCACACACCAAGTCTGGATTAAGATATGAACAACTAGAACTCCTGTACATTGCTGGTGGGAGTGTAAATGACATATATAATAGAAACGTTGGAAAAAAGATGGTTTTTAATGTAGTTACAATCAGATAAATGTAGTTAAAAGTAGTTTTTAATGTAAACGGTACAAATACAACAAAGCAACTGTACTTCTAGGTATTTACCCAAGAAAAATTAAACATATCCACACAGACTCTGGGTATATATCCAAATGTCCACACCAGGTTTTCTGTAACAGCCAGAACCTGGCAAGCGCGTGCACCCCATCAGCAGGGGCACGACTAAAGTGCTGCAGTGCCCCCACACGCTGGAGCGCTACTCAGCAGTACAAAGTGACCAACTCACAGCACATGCAACTCAAAGCATCAGCTGAGTAAAAGAACCCAGAAACAAGGAGAACACACTATATGATTCCCTTTATATGAAACTCTAGAAAGTCATATCCAATCTACAGGGACAAAATGCAGGTCGGCACTTCCCCGGGGCTGGGGTTGAGGCCCAAGGGCAGGCTGAGAAGAGGACAGGGGAGCTTCTGCAGGTGACGGGTGTGTTCTATATCTTAACTGTGGTAGTGATTACACAAGCATATATCTTTGTCAAATCTCTTCAAACTCCACACTTTTACTGTGTGTAAATTATACCACAACACTGAACTTGTGAAAACAGAGCAGCACAAGAGCGAGTGATGGAGGAAGGGCCACTGTGATTTGAGAGGGCGGGGAAGGCCTCACGGAAGGGGTGACTTCAGCAAGTTGAGCCGTTCATGGCAAGAGGAAGCCCTAAAGAGGGCGCGCACGTCCAGCCAACAGTGCAGTCTCTAACTCTACTTTCTTAAAGTACTGTTTCCGTACAAGGAAGTTAAGATCAGAGCAAAATCACCTAAATTTATTTACCATTTTTAACATTTATGGCCCAGCAGTAGCTATGCACAACAGGAAACAACAGGCACTGTGCCAAAAGCAACCTCCAGCTCTCACCCCAGTTCCACACCCTGCTCTGTGCTCAGAAACTCTACTGTGAACCAGTAACTCAGTAGACCCGTTCTTATTTAAGGAGGAACAACCGTCTCCACTCACTCATCCCCAAAGTCCCTGTCCACCCTGTCCCTTCTGCTGTCCTAGCTTCTTCCCACTAGCAGACACTCTCTTTCATATGGACACACCGTAGAGGAAACCCCAGCAGGAACGTGAGGGTTCTGTGTCCTGAGCCAGATGACAGGTCACCACCTCGTGTTTCACTCCTGCCTGGGGTCTGAACACTGCAGATGTGGTACACACAGGGGGTTCTGGGGTTCTGGGACCTGGTCACAGCACAGAGTTGGTTAGGCTTCTGGCACACTTATACCTAGGCAGGTGGCTAGCCAAAATGCATCATCCATTAGCTCTGCTTAGATACTGCCTGTAAGTTAGCACTCATTATTACCACATTGACATTCAGCCTAGAATTACTGCCCCTTCACCGCCACCCAGACTTAAGTTCCATGTACATAAAAACATCCAGGCTAGAAAGACCCTGTGTGGACATGACCATCCTGGGGGAGAGCAGGTCAGAGCAGAGCTGCTGTGGCCGGCGATTCACTGACAAGGTCCCAGGTGCCAGTTGACACCCAGGCTGCACCTCAACTACCTGGTGCCAGGTGCCCGTCCCGCACAAGCCCTCACACCAGCTCCCAGCTGGAACTCCTCCTTCTTGGCTCTCCACTGCCTGCAGTAGAGGTTTTCAGGGGTTAGGGGGGCCTACCAGAACTGGAATGGAGGGGGGAATACAGTCCTAAAAGGAACATACAAATACTTTCCAGTTCATAATATACACTGCACAGAGTCAGGCTTTATGAAATTATTTTGCCTGGCAGGAACATGAGGTAAGAGCAAGAAAGAAGCAGAAGACAAGCTTTTCAAAAGATTAAGAGACAGTGGCCTAAAGTCCTGTTTTCTTGACGAGGCATCCCAAGCCCTTACCAATGTGCCCCCAGCCTCAGGCTTCACTCAAGCCAGGGGGGCAGGCGCGTTTTGCCTGGCAGGAACATGAGGTAAGAGCAAGAAAGCAGCAGAAGACAAGCTTTTCAAAAGATTAAGAGACAGTGGCCTAAAGTCCTGTTTTCTTGACGAGGCGTCCCAAGCCCTTACCAATGTGCCCCCAGCCTCAGGCTTCACTCAAGCCAGGGGGGCAGGCGCAAATGCAGCGGCACAGTCAGTGCCCAGCCCAGCATGGGCATTCCAGAGCATGGAGGCAGCAGGAACGCTGAGGGCACTTGTGCATTCTCACAGGCGACCGGGCAGGGCCGGCTATAGGCCCCGTCCCTTGCTTCCCTCCAACCCTCAATCCGGCATGCAGTGTGCATGAGCTGCGGGCCCCCACAGATGCCGTGAGAAGGACTGAGGTGGGAGTGGGGAGCAGGGGGCTGGCGCTACTGGCATTTGGTAGGTAAAGGCCAGGGATGCTGCTAAACATCCTACGAAGTACAGGACAGCCCCCACGACTAAGAATTATCTGGCCCAAAATGTCAATACCACCAAGGCTAAGAAACCCTGCCCAGTGTTGAGCAATAAAACTGTGGGGCCTATATCCAGCAAAGCAGAGGGCCGCTGGGGAACAGTGTGCTACTCTGCAGCTAATCCTGAATGAACAAGAATCCCAAAAGGCAGTGGTTGCTGAAAATTTTTTTTAAAAATTTTTTTAAAAAGGAAACCAGGCAAAATCTCTGGGACCTGAAAAATAGAAAAAAGTCAGTCAGCTGGAGGCCACTGTGGGTACCAGAGAATCTGCTTGCAGAACGCCACTCTAGAACATCGCCTGCAGTCGTTCAGTGGAACACAGTAATCGTGCCCACTCCCTGCTCGTTTTATCTTCCCAACAATGGCACCAAGTAGGTACTATTACTATGTCCATTCTGACGGCGTGCTCTTGGGACACAGCGAGATGCAGCCACTTGACGAAGTCACACAACTTCACAGGCAGTAGGCAGAATAGGACCCAAACCTGGCAGTCCACATGCTCCCCACAAGGCTCTAACCACTAGCCCACACCACCTCCCTTCCAGGGACACAGAATTTGGACTCCACCTTACCAGACACAGCAGTTGGTAAGGCAGCTCTTACAAGCCTGAGCTGCAACCTGCCACCCGCTCCCTGGCTCACCTCATGGCACTATTACCTTTCCACCTAACTTCTCATCAAATGCTCCCTAACAAATCTCAAGTCGAACAGGGCTACTTCCTTCAACCATTTCTCACTGGACACCTTTCCAAGACCTATCCCTGTCCTGGTAACCCACTTCTGGATACTTCAAAATTTGACAACATGACTCTTATAATGTGGACCCTCTCTCCAACAGAATATACCTCATCCACAAAACACAGTCTCAGCAGTACATAATATAAATAAATTCAAAACTGGTGAAACTGGAATCCTGCCCTTGGGGGCCAGTCAAGGTAAAATGATTTACCATCTCCTAATACAAGGGTACTTCAAAAAGTTCATGAAAAGACTGTGTTATCTTTTCATTCTATTTTTCCACAAACTCTTTGAAGTACCCTCATATAGAAAACAGTCCATGGCTGTAAAAACCTCTGCACCATAGCAGTGGGAATTAAAAGTAGCATCACTACTTTTAAAGACCCTTAGAAGGAAAGGAAATGAACAAATTCTCACCATCACCAACACAACAAACAGAAAATCAAAATTTAGGTGTTATAATGACTAAAACCAAGGAAAAACTTTCTCATCTCAAAATGCAACTACAAAAAAATCCCATCCCCCTCAACCCAGCCAAAATTTAAATGGAAAAGCATTTTAAACATGGAAAAGAAAGAAGACTGGCTGGTTAGAGCACAGCCTTAAAACCTCAAGGTCACGGGTTCAGATCCCAGTACAGGCCAGCTGCAAAAAAAAAAAGTCCACAGCACAGCATTATAACAGCAGGGTCACAGGTTGGTATTCCCGTACCAGCCAGCTGCCAAAAAAAAAAAGAAGATGAAGAAGAAGAAATGAGGTCTAGACTCTGTTTCAGCCCTCTCAGCCCTTCCATACTATCAGCATCCTATTCCTGGTGCCTGAAAATACAAGAAATAAATTGAAGATTAAACCACAACGAAGTCCATCCTCAGCCCCTCAGCCACACCTACTACAAACCATTTCTCAGTATAACAGGTACTGTTATTGACAACACACAATCCAGTTTTCTCCGAGAAAATGACGTGGTTGACAGTATGATCTTCATTCCTAACCTGTACGCAGCTGGATTTCTGATGAGAAGATTAAGCACTAGGGGATGCCCCAGCAGGTGAAGTGGCAGGATAAGGAGAGAGAGAACACACCTTGCCTTGCCATTTTCTTAGTATTCTTTCTCTAAGTTTAACTAGCTTACTTGCATGAAAATAAGATTGTTCTCCTAACTAGTCTTTTATGGGCATCAAAACGCTGCCTGAACTTAATATTTTTCAACTTAAGTGACTACTCAGAGTTATTCTTACAGTTTAAATTTAGCATCATTTGCTTTAATTCATTATTACCTATGCTTGTTTCACCTTCAGAGTGGGGGAAAAAACAGGAACAAGATAAGCAAGTGAAATTACCAATAAACATATTCTTCCCATCTCATTTCAAAGTAAAGCAACAGTGCTTCTTTTAATGATTCTGTACCTAAGATATATAAATATTTAGACTAACAGTATTCTTAATCAATTTCTGCATGAAGAATAAGTAAATATCTTTGTAAGACGTCTTTTAAAAGAGGTATCACATCCAGCGGCGTGACCAGTGCATGCTGTGTCAGCAAGGTGCTCAAGCCAGAAGGATCTGTGCTGGCGACCAGGCCTGTGTTAGGGATCCTGGAAGAACTGTCAAGGTGTATGACCTTCAAGAAGGCACTAACCAGCTCCTGGATGTGAACCTTCATGAGGACCAGAGTTCTGCACAAGTGACAGAAAGTGGCCTCAGAAGTGAGTCTGAGCCACTCCACATCACTACTGAAGCCACTGTGCCTATCAGCTCTGAGCAAACAGCTGCAGATGCAGTGAGAGAGAAACTGGGGTCATCACACAAAATCAGCAAAGACCAGGGTTCACTGCCTGAGATCAGCTGATGACATATTTGTCACTGTTCAGGAGTTTAAAGATTACCAGTTCAAAAAAACAAAGGAAGAAGTTCTAACAGATTTTAAAGAATCGGCTGGAAACTCCGAGATCAGCTGATGACATATTTGTCACTGTTCAGGAGTTTAAAGATGACCAGTTCAAAAAAACAAAGGAAGAAGTTCTAACAGATTTTAAAGAATCGGCTGGAAACTCCCATGGTCAGACCCTTCAAAAGTATGGAAAATTAACACCAGTTTTAAGGAGAAAAAGAAAAGATGCGAAAAGATAAATCAAAATTCAAGTAAAGAGAAGATTGATAATGGACAAGGGGACAAAACAGATGACAGAGATGTTAGAGGAGTTCACTAACAATGCTTCAGATTCCATGTCTCAGACTGTCCTGAAAATCCAGCCATCAAAGAGCAGATATCAACACCAGTAGGTGATGACTCAGCATCTTGCAAAGATGAGACTGATGAAAGCTCATAAAAAGAAACGGAGCCCCAAGTGCTAAAGCTTAGAGTCCCACACAACAGGGCAGGAGAGAAACACTGCTTCACCTCAAATGAGGCTGCAAGAGATCTGGGGTGCTTCTTATTACTTAAGATTATTTTAAATGGAAGGCTGTCACAACCAACTTTGAGGTTCTTTTGAATATCCATGACAATAAAGTCATTGTGGGCACTGCATTGACCAAACGAGTCTTCACTGAAGAAATATCACACATGTGGACCTACAACTCTTAGAGCAGCTCCTGCCTATGGGATGCTCAGGCTCTGTGCTCCTCAACCCACTGACAACAGTCAATCCAATGTGTGGAAAGGGGCAACACCAACAGAGGGCGTTCCTGAACGGTCTAACTGCCGTCACTGCTGGTGACTGTGAACAGAGCAGCGAGTAACGTCTCACCCGCACTGACCAAAGCTGGGGCTTGGCCATAGATGCTGTTCAATGGGATAACTGCAATCTGCCATTGAGAGCTGGCTCTGTGCATATTACTATAACAGACGTCATTTGGCAAAAGGATAGGCTTTAAGAAGAGAAACTGGAACCTTTATCCAGCTCACCTGAGAGAGATCAGCCATTGTCTGTAGACCAGGGACAGGCCAAGTTGTACTACTCACTCAGGACAAGAAACACTTTACCAAGGCACTATCTGGAATGGGACACATACAGCAAAAGGTGCACACAGTCTGGGTAAACTGTGAGGTCTTCGTGCTGCAGTTTATCTTCTGAAACGTACACCCCAGGCTTTTGTTCATCCTTCAGAACAAGATGGAGAAAGAGGAACTCCTGAGTAATACAAGAATGAAGATGATTAATAGTATTTGTATTTCCCAACACTGGAAACATCAGCATGAGGAACTTACTTTGACAAAAACGGTATTTACAAAAGCACAGTCTGAATTGCGTAAATCAGTCCAAAGCTCTTCACCTGGTTAGCAAAAGGTGTTGAGTGTAATTAAAGGAACTGAAAAAAGTCTTATGAGAAGGCAGAGCTTTTTCTTTGGAGCTGTTTTGAAGGGGTAGCTGAGCAATTAGTATTTTTCTTAAAATGCTTTAAAGATGCCTAGTAAAAAGCCCACTAAAATAATGTGGGATTTGGGTTTGGAACACTATTTTCAGGCTTTACAGACTGTTTTCCAAGTGGCAATTGAAGTCTACCCTGGCCTAAAGGCGGGCAGAGAACACAACCACAGCATCTTAGGCCACATCTCTCTGCCCTGCAGCTTTGCTACTCAGTCACTCAAGTTCTCTTCACCTCAACCCCACAAAAAAGCATTATTACATTTTGTGAACAGTGTTTGCCCCATGACATGATGAAATCTCATAAGACTTACAGGAAAGTTTACCACCTGCCTTAAAATTAAAATATGATGGATGAGCTTAGAGAAAATTATGTGAAGTGAAATAAGCCAGGCACAGAAAGAGAAATACTGCATGTCCTCACTCATAAGTGGGAGCTAAGAAACAAAGAAAGAAAGACCACAATAAAATGTTGAACTTTCAGAAGGAAAAAACAGACCTATAGTTACTAGAGGTGGGAAAGGGGGAAGCGGAAGAGGGAGTAATTGGATAAGGAACACAAAAAGTAATTATGATTTGTAACGATGAGCATGCTAATAATATTGATTTGATGATCACATACTGTACACAAGTACTGATAATCAACTCCGTACCCCATAAATATGTATAAGTAAAAATCATTTTAAAGATAAATTTTAGGGCCGGCCTGGTGGCGCACTGCTACAGTGCGCTGCTTGGGAGCGCGGCAGCGCTCCCGCCGAGGGTTCGGATCCCACATACAGACTGGTTCCCGCTCACTGGCTGAGCGAGGTGCGGGCGCAACACCGAGGATTGCGATCCGTTGCCGGACACGAAAAAAAATAAAAAATAAAAATAAATTTTAAAAATTCTCATAATAAAAAAATTAAAAGATGCATGTTATGGGCTGGCCCGGTGGCGCACTGCTACAGTGCACCGCTTGGGAGCACGGCGGCACTCCCGCCGAGGGTTCGGATCCCACATACAGACCGGCCGCTCACTGGCTGAACGAGGTGTGGGCGCAACACCGAGGGTCGCGATCCATTGCCGGTCACGAAAAAAGACAAAAAGGAAAAAAAAAAAAAAAGATGCATGTTATTCAGATTACTACATAGAACTAAACAGAGGACTATGATTTATTAAGGGATTGCAAAGATACTTTACTGTTAGTAGTAGTGTAAGACATTAATATTTGTAAATAGCAGAAACACTAACAAATGAGGTATAGGACCGACAAGCCAAATTTTAAAAAATTTTCTTTCAGTACATAAAATATCACAAACAATAAAATTTTAATATTCTAAAATAGAACCCCTTTACTTACAGAAAAGCAGCAGACTCATGAGACAGCTTATCCCACACAGCCATCTGCAGGGAAAGCTCTGAGCAGAACATCTAGCACAAAGCATTTTAAAATGCTCTATTTATCTAACATTGTTTCCAAAGAAACGAAAAACTAGTGTATACCACTATTTTATTTCACTGTAAAGCACAGGCCACCATGCCTTCTAAAAACAAGATTCTGAACTCCACATCTGTTTAGCTTAAAGTTTTAGCAAATATTTAGTAAGCCTACCTTTTGAAATATTTCTTTCACTATGACTTTGGATGTGGTCTTCAGATCTAAAGCCCAAACTCCTCAGACAGCATACAAAGCACACAAATGTTCCTGCAGACTCTGCACATTTCCACGTGAAGTTTCCTGTGCCTGACAGCCTCCCTCACCCTTCCGCAGACCTAGCAACGCCTCCTTCCCCGAGTCCTCTGTGAGCAGGACGGCACCTGCCTCAGGGCTCTCAAAGCACTCTGCACGCTCGTTCATCCGCTCAGCGAAGGTAACCAAGTCCTGCCCCAGGCCAAGAGTTGCCCTCTTGAAACCCACCTCTAGGGGGGAGACACAGAGCCGTAAATATAAATAAGTAAATTATATAGCACGTTAGAAGATAAGTGCTATGGAGAAAATAATAATAATAATAAGGAAGGGCAAAACACAGTGAGGAAAAAAAGAGCAGAGATGCCATTTAAACAGCGTGGTCAGGACAGCCACCACAATAACCATGGCTGCCACAAAAGAGGCTGGACACCACAACCACCATGCAGATGGTCTGCCAGCCACTGGAGTGCACTGACACAAGGAGAATCACCAGCAGAGACCAAAGAAGAGGATGTCTCTCTCCACAAAGCCACTGCAGAGAGACAGAAGAAACATCTGCTCTATGATAATATTGGGGGACCTGAACACACCTCTCAGCATTGGACAGATCATCTAGGCAACAAATCAACAGAGTAACCATTACTCTTTCAGAAAGAGAAAAGAAATCTAGGGTTATCAGAGGTGGCGGGGGGAGATTGGACAAGGGGCATAAAGAATAAATACAATTCGTAACAATATTCATACTAGTAATATTGATATGATAAACATACGTCAACGTTGAACCCCAAAAATATGTATATCAATTACGATTCAATAAAAATCTTAAAAAACAAAACAAAACAAAGCATAACCAGATTTTAGAGTAGAGATCAGTCCAACTTTTGCAAAGGGTTAGATAGTGAATATTTTAGGTTTTGTGGGTCATGTAGATGCTGCTGCAACTACTCAACTCCATCTTTGTAATGTAAAAATAGCCAGTCAGTGCTTAAATAAATGGGTGTGGCTTTATTTACAAAAACAAAAACAAAAAATAAACAAACAGGTTGGTCAGGAAGCCTTGCTGGAAGAGCAAAGACTTGAAAGCAGCAAGGAATGAGTTGTGCAGACGCCAGGAGACACTTTCCAGACAGAAGGAGCAGCAGGTGCAAAGGCCCTGTGGCAGAAGTGTGCTCAATGTGTTCAAGAAACAGCAAACAGGGACATGAGGGAGGATGAAGTGGCTGAGGCAGGCAGGAGTGGCAGGAGGTGAGTTCAGTGAAGCCCTGGGACCAAATCACGCAGGGCTCAGGAACCCCTCCCAGCTCGGCAGTCAGGCTCACCTCTAGTCAGGCTCACCTGACCTGGCTTAAGATGTTAAAACAGCATCACTCTGGCTACGGCATTGACAAGAGATGGAAGGTGGAAGCGCGGAGACCAGCAGGAGGTTATTCCAGTAACAGGAAGAAATGAGAGCAGTGTGACCCAGGACAGAGTCAGCTTTGCTGGTGACAACTCATTAGCATCTAGGTATGTTCTTGCGTTAGAGCCCGTAGACCTTGCTGACAGGGTTAATGTGCAGTAGGAGAGAAAAAAGGAGTCAACAAGACAATTTCCAAAGTTTTGGGCCTAAATAATTAACTGAGCTGCCATTACCCAGAGGCACAATGGGCCTGTAGGGTGTGGGCTCACCTCTCCCACAAGCCCAGTGGAGGTGTGAGAGGACCTCTGGCTGTAAAAGGAGTCTGGGCTGGAGACAACTTTCGGAGTTATCAGAGGATAGACAATGTTTAATGAGACTGATGGCATCCACTGGGGGCGGATGTGGATGCGGACAAGCCAGGCCTAGGACTGGGTCCCAGCACACCGCACAGGAGGAAGGGAGGTATGGAGGAGCCCATGTGGTGTGCAGGAGGCAGCGGAGGAGCCAGGCACAAGTGTCCTCTCAGCCAGGGAGAAGGTGCACCTCACAGAGGAGGTGGGGCTGACCAAGTCACACAGGCCCACAGGGCATAGCAAGGTCCCAGAACCAACCAGGGCTGAGTCACAAGCAGGTACTGGTGTGCACACAGGAGCAGTTTGGGGAAAGTCACGAGGATGACATCGTGGTGGGAATATGTGGAAGAGAGAACGTGAGGACAGGGGCACAGAAATGCTTTTTGTGGGGCTGCTAACCGGGACAGCAGAGGAAAGCAGGGGTGGGGGGAACCAGTAGTGGGATTAAGAGAGGGCTTTTTAAGATGGCTTGTTCTCGGCCTACTGGAAAGACCCCACAGAGAGGGGATGAAAGTGCAAGAAAGAGGGAGTGCAGCAAGAGTGCTGTGCTGTACCCTCGGGGGAGAGTCTGGAGCAGGAGGGTGGACCTCTGTCATGCTATGGACCCTCTGGACAGTGGTGAGGCCTATGGACCCCTTCTCAGAACGTTTTTAAACACATAAAATGAAATATACAGGATTACAAAGGAAATCAATCACAGTAGCCTCCCACTTCTCTACAGGGGACACGTTCCAAGATCCCCAGTAAATGCCAGAAACCACAGATAGTACCAAACCCTATACAGGTTGAGCATCCCTAATCCAAAAATCTGAAATCCAAAATGCTCCAGAATCCAAAACTTTTTGAGCACTGACATGACGCTAAAAGGAGCATTTCAGATTTCTGGTTAAAGGATTAGCTCAAGTGGTTAAGCATCTGCAAATATTCCAAAATCCAAAAATATTCAAACTCTGATCCCAAGCATTTCAGAGAAGGGACACTCAACCTGTGTACAGTATGTTTTCCTGTACACATACATCCATGACAAAGTTTAATATATAATTAGGCACAGTAAGAGGTTAACAACAATAATAATAAAGTAGAACAATTACAACATTTTACTGTAATAAAATTATGCAAATGTGGACTCTCTGTTTCTTTCAAAACACTCACTATCCTCAGCCCACAGCTGACCGCGAATGTGTGAAACTGCAGAAGGCAAAGCCGCAGGTAAGGGCTCCTGTGTGCTGAACTACAATCATCAAAACCGAAAATATCCCAAGATTTTTCTACTGTGTGACGGTAATTTCTGGGTTTCACATTAAGTACCAAGATCCAGCAGCAGGTCTCTGAAAGAAGTGATGAGCATAAACGCTTGAGGGCATCTGCTCTACCTGGAATGTGACATGAAACCAGGGGGCTTCCACTTGGCGAGGAAGCCACCAGCACTGCAGGTGCTACGTCCAGCTCCAGAGAGCACGTCCCTCCAACTGCTTCCAGTCACACACACTCGTCTCCACCTCTCACACCGCACATCTACTCCTTCAGGAAATCCTGTTGGTTCCAACCAAAATCCAACCATTTCTCACAACCTCCATTACAACATCCTGCCTGAATTACTGAAATAAACTCCCAACTGGTTCCTTAATTCCACCTATTTCCAACACAGTAGCCATGATTACCATGTTAACACATGTCCTATCATGTCACAGCTACTCTCAAACCCCTCCAATGACTTCTCATTTCACTCAGACTTTCACCCGAGTCCTTCCAACAGCTCACAGGGCCCAGCGCCACTACACAGGATGCACATCACAGCTCCAGGGCAGCCATTCACTTAACCGGCAACTACATCCACGGCCAAATCTGGACCACCACCTGTTTCAGTGCGACCCATGAGCTAAGAATGACTTTTACAATTCTAAAAGGATGGGGGGAAATCAACAGAGTAGCAATATTTCATGATAAGGACATTATATAAAATTCAAATTTCAGGATCCGCAAATAAAGTGTTACTGGAAAACAGCCCTACTCAGTAGTTTATGTCTGTGGCAGCTTTCGTGCCATAACAGCAGTTGAATACTGTGACAGAGACCCACTGACTCAAGAAGCCCACATTTATTCCCCTACCCTCCAATCCCTGATTCAGACTATGACAGGGACTCCCCAGACGTGGACGCTCTGCAAGTACTCTCTGCGCCTCTTCCCAACCTCATCTCCTCTGTTCTGTTCACGTGGCCTCCCCCATCCCCCTCTCTGTTCTGCCCCTGCCTCAGAGCCTCGTGCCTGCTGGGGCTCCAGCCCAGACACCATCCAAAATGCTCTTCTTCCAGCCACCTGCACGCCACCCCCACCCTCCCAGTCTCTGCTCTGAGGCCTTCCCTCACTACCTACCCAAGGGAAACTGAGTCTGCACCATGCCCCCAAACCCAGCATGCCCTTCCTCTTTTTCCTGATACATTTTTCCTCTTTAGCACTCACACTGTGTACTCATTCACTCATTTATTTTCTCTATTGCCCCCACAAGAGAGTAATGCCCATCACGGAAAGGATTTTTCTCCTGTTTTGGTGATAGCCAATCCTGCAGAGCCACGACCAGCAGACGGCAGGTCCCCCATAAGTGTGCTCAGTGAATAAATGAATGAATGGATCTTGCGGGGCCGGGGCAGACCCCTGCTCACTCTGCCTCGGTGTCCACCCAGCCAAAGCCTCTCCTTCTGCCCCAGATTCTCAGAAAGCCAACCTCAGCTACAGGGGGACCTCCTTCTCTCTCCTTTATTTTCATAATGTATCATCTTTGTTAGAGTCTTGTAATAAGAAGTATAAACTCAAAATGCACTCATCTGCTGAAAGTCAAATCAAATCTGATTACTGACCTACAAAATTACAAAACATCATGTTTCCCTCCCTCCTCAACTGAATCAATTCAAATAAGAAAAACATTTCATACAACTACTCCACTGGAATAAAATAAAACTGTAGCATTTCCTCTGAACTAAATCTAAACTAAGTTGATTTCATGTCATTTCGAACTTCCCATGTATCCCTTGCAATCGCATGCTTGTTCACATGCTACATTCCATTTCACTAGATGGTTTACCTCTACACATCTTGCTTTTTTAATCTGCAAGAGCTCATTCACCACTTAATTTATTAACAGTGTTAACAGTAATGATAACAACATGCTCAGCGTGTGTCAGTTACTATGCTATGAAGTTCATTAACGTACCAATGGTCAGAAGTTAAATAACTGGCCCAGAGCCATACACAAAGCAAGCTGCAGATATGCCTGACTCCAGACCCCATGCTCATGATCATGGGAGTAAGAGAATATGATCAAAGAATAATATTTATTTGGTACTTAATACTAATTACTTAATATTAGTAATAATAATATTTACTAGTCAAATAAAAGTCTCAATTTTAAATTACTTCTGCAAATGGAAAGGTCCTGTCTTTATGCTAGTAAAAAAAAATGACCATTATAAACACTACATATAACCTGTTAGTCTCCCGAAACTTAAGTCAGAAAGATTCAAAATAAAATCTACGCTAACAGCAAGTTCGTTTCATTAATATCTAATGTGGTATTAAAAATGACAAAAATCCCCATTCCTGTAGTGTATGTTTCCTGCTGGAGGGCTCCTCTTAGCTCAATTTGGCAGACATACAGTGCCACCTGTCAACCACCCTGTGTAACTGCAGTCGCCGTCCCCTCCCCTTTCACTATGTAGAGCCTGTATTAGTCCTTCTGTTGCTTCTAATAGAAATACCTGAAACTGGGTAGTTTATAAAGAAACAATACTTATTGCTTACAGTGTCGGAGGCTGGGAAGTCCAAAGTCCAGGGAACACATGACGCGAGGGCCTTGGTGGTAGTGACTTTACACAGTGACGTGTGTCACATGGCAGATGGCAGAGCTGGGAGAGAGCTTCTCATGCCCACTACTTTCAAAGCCATCAGAACCACACCCACGGCCACCATTAAACCATCAATGGATTAATCCATTCACGGGGTACAGTCCTCACAGTCTAATAGCCTCCTCAAGGCCCTACCTTTCAATTGCCATAACAGACTGCCCACCACCGGTCCTGACACTGTCACAGTGGGGATTCTCATGGGGGGGGGGGGGGGGGGATCCAATCCACAGCAATTCCCAAGATGACAACTCTGTTAGAAACCTCTACCATACCTACACTGTATTCTTCCAAGGCTTTCCTTCTTTAGGCACTAGAGCTTTTTACTTTTGAACTGAACCCAAAGATTGCAATCCCAGCAAAGTCTGAACAAAGCTTTGTCTAAAATATGGCTGTATGACACCCAACCACGTCCTAGAGGAAATCCAAGAATCTCCAGGGCTGGCTCTAAACAGCTGCCTGATCGTAGGGGATGTGATGACTAATGACGAATTTCTAACAGGAATTATCCACACACCTTTTTTCTTCCCCGTGACCTTTTTCCTTCAACTGCTGTGACCTGTCCTCCACCTGACTCCTGTCACAAGGCTGCTCATCTCCTTAGGGTGAACCCAATGGCCACTTCTCAATTCTCATCTGGTGTGACCTCTCAGTGTCACTTGACAGCACTGATGACAGCCACCTTCCCCTGGCTTCTGGAGCTTTCTTTCTCTTCTTTCTTAGACGACTACTTCTTGGCTTCTGTAACAGTTAATTTTATGTGTCAACTTGGACAGGATACAGCACCCAATGATTTAACCAAACACTCACCTAGGTGTTGCTGTTAAGGTATTTTGTCGATGTGGCTGACATTAAGTAAAGATGACTCTCCATAACATGAGTGGGCCCTCATTCAATCAGTTGAAGGCCTTAGGAGCAAAAACTGAGGTCTCCCAGAGAAGGAATTCTGCCTCAAGAATGCAGTGTGGACTCCTGCCTGAGTTTCCAGCCAGTGGCCTGCCCTAAAATTTTGGACTTGCTAGCCTGAAAGCAAGCCAATCCCTTAACATAAATCTTAAATAGATATGAGTATATAAATAGTAGAGATAGAGATAGAGATCCAGAGACATATCCCACTGGTTTTGTTTCTCTGGAGAACCCTGACTGACACAGTCTCTTTGGTCTCCTGTCTCTGCCTGTCCCTTAAACACTGACCTTCCTGTGGGTTCTGCCCAAGGCCATCTTGTCTCCCTTCCCATCTGCATACTCTCTCTCGGTGAGATGCATTTGCAGACCTTCTATTTCTGTCAGCCACTGATGATACTCAAATCTCTACATCAAGCCCAGACCTTCTTTCTAAGCTTCTAAACTATGTATGCAACTCAAATCTTCTGACTCTTCAAGTGGGCTCCCTGCTCCTGAACCTCCGACCTCCTATCTCAGTAAAGGATATCCCGACCCTCCTAGATGTGCAAACAAGAAACCTGAACCTTTTTTCTCCTGCCATATCAAACACCATCTAATACTGTGGGGCCCTCCCTCCTCTCTCTCCCTCCACAGAACTACTGCTGCCACTTCCCAGTGTGGGTATTGTCCTGTCTCTCCCACAGTACTCCAGCAGCCCTCTCACATGTCCTCCTGGCTCCAAACTTCTCACCTCCAATCCACATCCCCTGGTGCACCCAAGGACCTTCCTAAACCTAAGTTAGGTCATGTCACATCCCTGTATAAAATCCTCAGGATAAAATCTAACTCTGTGCAAGGCCCCTCCAGGTGGATATGACGCATCTCTCCTTGGAACCTCCGTTAGTCCACAGTGGCTCACATGTCTCCCATCTGGCCCTGAGCACATGCCAGGCTTCATGCTCACCATGCCCATGTTCAAATGTAAGCTCCAGGGATCTGAATTCTTTTCCCCAAACACGCTCTGCTCTCCTTCACCCTGGCTTTGCAAACAGATGATTTCCACTGCTGACAATACCCTTCTCTTCCTCTTATACTGCGTTCCCTGCTCTGACCAGGAGGTCACACCAGCCTTTGGGGCTCAGATCTGAGCCATCCCATAGGGTACTTGTTAGCCACATATGGCTATTTAAATTTACGTCAATTAAAATGAAACAAAATTTAAAATGCTGTTCCTCAGTTGCACTAGTAACGTTCAAGCACTCAACAGCCACGCTGAGCTGGGGCAAATGGACTTCCTTGCTATTCCTCCTACCTTTTGGGTACGCTTCCTTCACAACAGAACACGACACAGCACTGAAGCAAGGAATGCTCCTAACACACCCCAGCTCAGTGAATGTCCAGCCTGGGCTCCCGCAGCCCCCGGCACTCAGTGCCACAGGGCCCTGACACGCTCTATCTAACACTCCGCTGCCCGTGTGCAGCCGGTGCCCACAGCCTGGCACTGTGCAGGTGCTCAAAGACATTTACACGGCGCTGTTATAACAACGGAGCACGGCCATCTGCTCCTCCGTCACTCTCTCACTGAGATAGCTTCCGCAAGTTCTGCACAACTGGGCCAGTCAAGGTCCAGTTATTAACATCAGTCTTCCTTTCCCAGTAAGAGAAAAATCTTGCCATTTTGGGAAGTATCAGTAGTAAGCATCAATTAAATTATGGGGGATATGAGCATGGAGTTGGGACTGAAAGAGCAGAGCTTTGGAACCTTCTCTACCCACTACCCTGCCCAAACCAGGGAAGCGACCTTATTATCTGTTCACATATTAGACTTCAACCAGGATTTCACCCGAATAAAAGGCCTATTTGAAAAAGGATTTAAAAATATATATTTTTTCTGATTTTCTCTCCCAAATATTAAAGATATTAAAACTTACTCAACATTAAGAATAAAATATACATGTAACACATTTACTTTACAACATGGCTTCTCTTTTAAAAGGCATTAACATAATTATACCATATATATATCAATTCAAGCAATTTGTTACAGAAAAATCAGTCCTTGAATTATATCAAGATGTACTCAACATCTGCTTGACAAACATAATGAACGAGAATCTTTAACAACTCCCAACCCACTGCTAAACAAAGCAGGTTTAAAGATGTTTTGATTGCTGGCCCACCCTCCCTGCCAGATGTCTCCCTCTACCTTCTAACCACCTTAGGCTGCAGCCAAAACAGCCTTCAGCATCTCCCTACTCTGCACTTCCGCTGGCACTCAATATAGCTCAATGGCACCTTCTCAAAGCCTTTCTTCATCCCCTCTAATTAAATGCAATCTGTCCCTTCTCTCAATTACCATAATTTGCATGATTCACTTTACTGACATTTAGCTTGTAGTGGTTCCCATTAGAGTTATTTCAGTATTTTTAGCTTTTTTATAAGCTCTTGAAGACAAGGAGCATGGCTTACACACACTTAAATCCCCCAATTTAACAACAGTGTCTTGTACCGAGGAGGCACTCAAGATACCTCACAAATACAACTGAAACAGAAAGGCACACTACAAAGCAACTCAGACGGCCTCACCCTCAGGTACAGCTTGCAAGTGACTAAACACCGTGTGATCCAAGAATGAGCACACTGCCAACAGTGGTCCTCACTTTAGCCTTGCATTACAATCACCTAGGGAGCTTTTAAAATCCAGATGCCCAAGCTGCACCACAGCCCAACTATATCAGAATCTCTGGGGCAGGGGGCACAAGACCTCTGTCCATTTTTAAGCTCTTCAGTGATGCCCACAGGTGGTGGAGGCTGCAAGCTCGTTTCACACAGCACCTGCTCTCACGTGGTTCTCCCTCCTGATCCTCCCCGTCATTCTCACGGGCTGAACAGAGAAAGCAGACAAGAAAATACCTTTCTTACCTGCAAGCCAGACTGAAATAAAAATCAGACAGACGATGACTACTTTCATCTAAAAAAAACTGCTTTGGTCTCTTTTACTTAGCTCATTCTCACCGTGTGACACCCTGGTCACCACGGGACCCTGTAGAGAGTGCCCACTAAGAAGAATCCCTGTACCAGATGCACCCCCCTGGACCATGAACTTCCCAGCCTCCAAATTCTACATTCTCAGCCTCAGCTGCTTCGTTGCCCTCAGACTTTAAAGGACACTCTACATGAAGAGGAGGGCACACAACAGAAGAATCGGTCCTATCATCTCCCTCTGCTTGGAAATGGCTATTTCTAACCTGCCATTTACTTTTTGTTGGGTTACTTCTTAAAAGCAAAACAGTTAACTTCACCCATCATAAGATGCCCTGAAAGCTTATAGAAGAGACTAGAAAAACGGTAGAGGCCTGGGGGTGAAAAGCATGTGGTGCAGAAGAATTACAAAAGAACCAGCTACTGGGCCGGCCCGGTGGCGCACTGGATAGTGCGCCGCTTGGGAAGCGCGGCGGCGCTCCCGTCCGAGGGTTCGGATCCCATGTACAGACCGATTCCCGCTCACTGGTTGAGCGAGGCGCGGGAGCAACGCCGAGGCTTGCGATCCCGTTGCCGGTCCCCGGTCCGGTGCGGGGGCGACACTGAGGGTTGCAATCCGTTGCCGGACACGGAAAAAAGATAAAAGACAAAAAAAAAAAAAAAAAAAGAACCAGCTACTGTGTTGAGAGGACACTTGAAAGCCCTTTGCTAGGTCCAATGGCGAGGCACTGAGCTTCCTGCCAACACCCACAGGCATGAGCAGTCTTAGAAACTACCTTCAGGTTCCAGTCAAGCCTCAAATGACTGAAGCTCCTGCTGACATCTTGATGACTCTCTCCTAAGAGACCTTGAGCCAGACCCACCCAGCTAAGCCACTCCTCGATTCCTGACCCAAAGAACCTATGAGATAATAAGTGTTTACTGTTTTAAGCCACTAATTTTTAGAGTAATTTGTTATGCAGCAGCAGGCAACTAGTACAGTGTACAAGAGTGTGGGCTCTGATAGGGTGTCTGAACCTAGATCTACTACCTGCTAGCAGTGTGACCTTGGACAGATTTCTTAATCATGTTAGTTTTCCCATCTGCAAAAATGGGAATATAACTGTTCCTATCTCACAGAGTCATTGTGAGGAGTTCCATAAGATAATGAACAAAAAGACTTCCTGGCATGAAGTAATTGCTAAATAACTGTTAACAATTTAAAAAGTAAAATAAATTGTTTTGCGTTTTTGAAGATTCTAAATTTGTAGTCAAACTCACAGAAGCAGGGGATTAGAACAGTGGCTACCAGGGGCTGGGGACGGGAGAACAGGGGTGCTCGTCAAAGGGCACAAACCTGCAGTTGTGAGATGTGCAAGTTCTGGAGACCTAGTGCACAGCACAGAGACTACGGTACAGTGAAAACCTGCTGAGAGGGCAGATCTGAGATATTCCCACCACGCATTAAAAAAAGGGTAACTGTGAGATGATGGACATGTCACCAGCCTGACTGTGGTGTGCATTCCACAATGTATACGGCATATCGAACCATCACACTGCACACCTGAAAAACACACAATGTTTACCTGTCAAGTTTACCTCAATGAAGCTGGGGGGAAAAGATTCTAAATTTTCACAGCTACCTTTTCTACTCGCTTTCTACTGTTTCCATTTTCTCCTCTTGTCTGTTTGGCCTGAGTAAGGCATTAACCAATGGCTGGGAAGGTCTCAAATGTCTCAGTAGAGCCTAAAGTAAGCTGCCCCCTCCCTGCTCGCTTCACACAGTGCGAGACCATCCGGCAAAGGGCTGACCACTCCCAGAGAGTTTCTGCCAGACTCCCTGTCACATCAGGGGCTCATGGTTTCAGCCCGTACAGCCCAGGGCAGGGTCACACACCGCCCGGCCAGTGCTTCTGCGGACTTGGTCTCTGGGAGTGGTGAGAGTCCCACTTCCTTTACAAGGGAGTGACAGCTACTTAACTTCACTCCTGTGCACTTGCTCCTCGCTGTCATCGACAAGACGACGCAGCTAATGTTGAGTGAAATTTAAGAAGTAGGAAAGACAGGGCACACTGTTTTATTTAACTTTCACACTCCAGTCTCTCTTTAGTTTCCCTCTCTTGTTACTTTTTATTGCAGGACAGAGGTGTTTAATTACAGATATGCAATAAATAAAAATAGATTTATAATTTGTTTTCACGCATAAAAAGTTGCCTATATAAGACAAAAATTTCCAATTATAAAAGTAGTATTTGTTAACTATAAAATTTCAATTTTAAAATACAAAAAGGAGAAAGTAAAAGTTATCCATCATCCCGCCCCCCAAAGATATTTTTACTTTAAGAGTCTTGTATATTTCAAAAAAAAATATGCAAACTATATTTTAAAATGAAATAACACGGGGCCGGCCCGGTGGCGCACTGGATAGTGCGCCGCTTGGGAAGCGTGGCGGCGCTCCCGCCCGAGGGTTCGGATCCCACATACAGACTGGTTCCCGCTCACTGGCTGAGTGAGGCGCGGGAGCA
>NW_007727690.1:108254-125270 GCF_000696425.1 Galeopterus variegatus
TACGGGCGTGACACTGAGGGTTGCGATCCGTTGCCGGACACGGAAAAAAAAAAAAAAAAAAAAAAAATTTAAAATGAAATAACACTATAGGTAAATTTTACAAGTTGGTTTTTCATTTAACAATATATACCGTAGATATCTTTTCATTTGAATGTACATTGCTTTACCTCATTCTGCTTAATGGCTACATAGTATTCCACTGTATAGATGAAATGAAGCAAAATTTATTGAGTTCTCTTTGGTGAGCCTGATTCACTCCTCTTTAAAATTCAATACCTCAATTTGAACACGATGAAGTCATGAGGCTGAAAGCTGACAGCAATACTCAAGCAAAGGTCAATTAAAGATGAAGATAGGCTAACTGACCATCGCTTCAGCTCTCAATATTTCACTGTTAGCATATTTCCACTTATACAATAGTTAAATGGACTAGATTTTTCTCATTCCAAGTTTCAAAATTCCAGACAATCAAAAAATTCTGAAAAACACATCACACGAGTGTGCTCTATTTGATTGTTCCATTTCACGCTCTAACTTCTCTCTGACACAACCACACCTGTTCTGAACCTAAACATGCAAGAAAAAGGACCAATGCAGTTCAAGGAAAGCATGGGGAGGGGTATCAGTTTTATCTTTCAATAAATACATATGGCTAAAATTGTCCAACTTAAAATACAGCTTGCCAGATAAAAGATATTACAATATTTAAATTAAATAATTCTAGTTAACTGAGGCATATTTGCAAACATTTAAGTCATCCCTCACCAAGTAAAATCTTTTACAATTAACTGCCTTTAACAAATCCTATAAAACAAAAGGTGAAATAGGAATGCCTGCATACTGACATTAATAACCTATTCTAAGAATTATGGGCCTTTAATTTTGGAACGAAATCAAAGCACCTTACCCAAGCAGCTTATACCTTATACAGCGGACGCCGCACATCGATGGGACAATTCTGTATCACTTCATCAACAACATCCGAGATGGATTCCATAAAGTCTGGGTTGGCAAACTAAATTTTATATAAATATAAAAGAAACATTACATACTTCTCTCAAATAGGACAAAAGAATAACTCCTTTTAGAAAGTAAGCTTAGCAAATACACAATGTACTGCAAGTTAAAACACTTCAAATTGAAATAACAAATACATCCAACAAGTCCCACATGACCGACTGTGTACACTCCATGGTCATGACCCACATCTCCTCAAAAAGTGAAACATGGGTTTAGTGAAGGAACAGACCAACCAGCCCCGCACCATGAATGCACAGTGACTTGTGCTAATAACAGAAAGGAAAAAGCACGTGCAGGAGCTATGTGATATGCGATGAGAAACACACAAGTATATCACCGTGAATCCTGATACCATGAAAAAAACAGCCAAGGTATAAAGGAAAAAAACATGTTCAGTGAAAGATTAATTAAACCTGTCTAGCAGACAGGGAAGGGGGGTGTTTTATTTGATGGTTGTGACTTTAAAATGAAACAATCCACTTAATAACAATCATGTTATTGATTAAACAGCCTTAGATTAGATCACATAAGTTAAATAAGCTAAAGCATAAATAATTCAACTTAGTTACATTACATTTGGAATATACTTAAAAACCAAGGAAAGTTTTAATGTGCAATAGTCCCAGAGGAACAAGAAGATATCATCAGTTGTACACCAGCTGTTCACTCGATATTTATCAGTTTTATGTCTGTTTTAAATCAATACTATCAAAAGTATGAGCATTCATCAGATCACTATTATTAATTAGGTCATTATTAGTAGTATTCATTAGAATACTACTGAGGTATACATTTTGCACCATTTCCCTATACGAAATAGTCATATACGCAACTAAAACAGGCAGCAGTTTGTAACCTACCTCCTGAATATAAACTGAATTAGGCACGAAAATATAACAAAATACAAATAAAATGCACTGTATATAAACCTTACAATGTTGCCTCACAATTACTACTCTCTGCAAAAGTATTAATAATTCTTTGTGACTACTAGTTAAAATCGTGACATCTGTAATTTGTACACTAAAGAACAGAAGTGCTAGCCCTCAGACAACAGCTTTACCTGACTTGCAGCCAGGAATACAGCAGGACCAACTGTCCTGGGTTAAAATCAGGATTAGGAAGGACAATCACGAAAGGTAGAAAGGTTATATAAATTATCCCACTTTGATGCAGAGGCAACCTGCATACAGCCCTTGAGATTAACTAGTTGTCATATTAGCATGTGCCCCCTTCTTTGAGATTAATTTCAATTCCGTTATCTCCTATTCCTCTTAAAACTTCCTCCGAACCTCTTGTGGTATAATCTATCCTTAACTGGTAAGCAGATCATCAAGTCTATGGAGAGGAAGGGGGACTGTCACAGTCTGCAGAGAGATTTCTGGAAGTGAAGCTCGTCAGGCTTTCATTGAGAAGTGTTCTTTATGCACACTGGGTGGCAGTATTGCTCCATATACAACACACCCTAACACACGAAAAAGAAACATCTTACCTCTGGGTGAAAGAATATTTCGGGTCCCAGGAACCTTTCGTAACCAACATCTATAACAAACTTTTTCTGGTTGATCGCATTGATACCCATGTACTGTTTGATCCACTTCCGGGGATCCACATCATACTTAGCAAATTCCTTAACTATATCAGGGCAAATGTAACAGTATTTCTCCTGCATACACACAAAAACATCATCAGGCATTAACGACTACCCAGTCTCTGCTCTCTGACAAATACCCAGTAACCCCACACATTAAACACATCCCTGAAATCAGATCTTCCTACACCATAACTCCAGTGTGGATGTGCTATCAAGCCTCATATTCTATCATCTTTCATATCAGACATGACTACACTTGGACTTCAGACGCATAAGTCTGTTTTCTCTGCAACTCAGCTATTAATCTCAGCCTTGGTCTATACAATTTTGTTTCCATATTGTTTGAAATAATATCTAAAGGTGTCTATAAAGTATCAATATCTTGTTTCCTCCCTGTTGTCCACCTCTGGAGCAGCAGAACAATGCTGCAGCCTAATCTACCGAATGTGGTAGACTGTCTGCATCCAAATGCCTTACTGTGGTGGCTTCTTTGGATACCTGCATGTGACGAGGCAAGTGTATCTGGATACTAAGGGAGTGATCGCTATCAACCTGGTGGTCATTAACCTGGTGTGGAGTCTGACACAGCACTGGCATCCAGCTCTGGTAATTTGCCTAGAGATAGAATACCTTGTTGATTAGGTATCCTAAGTCACTCAATCAACACATATTTATAGTGTCTAGGTATCTGGGATACAAAAGTTAAGGAAACACACACAGATCCCTGCCCAGATTACACTCTAGCTGAAAGCCAGACAATAAGCAACAGTACAGTTATTAAGTAAATGACATGGTATGTTGTAAGGTAATGGGTACCATGGAACAAAGAAACAGCACAGTCAGGTAGGAGGAGGACTGGAGTTGTCAACAACCAGCCCGAGGTGTGCAAAGTGTTTCCTGAGTATCTGACGATATTGGTGTTCTTGGGGATCTTTGTGGTGATCATCTGTCCTTAGAGCTAACCGCAGCAGAGCAGCAGGTGACACCTGGGCTCCAGCTTCTGAAAGTAAGAGTCCCGTGGGCAAGAGCCAGTGGGCCCGCTCAGCACCTCACACAGCATCAGCACCCAGCTGGCTCTTACTGCACACTGGGGGAGGAGAGGCTTGCTCAAGGGCCTCCAAAGACATTTTCATAATGTTAAGTTTAAAGTTTCTTAGAATTCCGGAAACATATTCTAATTCCATCTTGTGGATATCTTTGGTATACTCTAGCGGGATTGTTTAAGACTAATGGACAAGAACTGTTACATCCCTGCATTCCCTGATGACGGCGGCAGATGGGGCAGGGGAGGGAGGATGGCGGGTGTCAGGGTCAGTCAATACAACTTTAAATCTACCAAGACTAGAGATAAAAGCATTCAGCTGTTAGCGGCCTGGTCGACATCCTACAGCATCTCCACTCACTTAACTGATGGCACAAAATGCTTCCATTAGTTTGGGTGCAGAGTAGCAGCACTGATCTTAAGGTTCTGGATTCATGCTGAGGGGATAGCGTTTTCGCGTTACACACACCCTCAGACCCACTCCTGACCAAGGGAGGTCGCGACGGCAATAGCGTGAAGCAGGGTAACTCTAAACCAGTCCTTCTGGGATCTCTTCTCTACAGAAAGAAGCTAGATGAGAACTTCCGGGGCCAACTCATCAGCAGGGTCAGGGTAGCTGACTCAGAGACTATACAAGGAGTCTCCTTCACTCCTGACCTTCACAGCTGAGTGATACACACGCGTAACTCGAGTTTGTCAGTTCACATTTCAGGGTCGGAATTGGAACCCAGGTGGCCAGTGAGTAAATTCAGCAAATGCCCAGCACGAGGATCAGGAAAGCTAACTCATTAGTCGTGCCACTCAGGTATCTGGACTGAAACAGGAAAGACAGACTTACCACAGTGACCCTTGGGCATTAATTCCAATTTACACTTGTAACAAACTTGGGGTAGCAAGGGAGCTTGGATTAAATATCCAGTTTTTTCTTCCATTGAAGAAAGGCTAGTACAGGAGGAGAGAAAACCTGTGGAAATATTTTGGTCTAAAAAGAAAGTCTTACGACACCTCTGGAAACCTTCCCCCTAAAGGGAAGGGGCCAACCCTTCCTGGTTTGCTCGGGTCTTCACCATTTTAGTGGTGACAGCCCCCATTCCTGGAAACTCTAGTCCCAGGTAAACCAGGAAGGTTGGTATCGTACTTTCAGGACCCTGCACTATACCAGCACTCCTTGTCCTAAAAACACCTCTGTTTTTATGAAGAATGTCAATCAAAACTTGGGAATCCTCTCTGATGCTCCCTTTCCTCAACCAGCCTCAGTTATGAGGCGCTTAGATGAGAGGAAAGCGGCAAGGAGAAGGGGCGTGTTAGACTCACCTGGCCACATATTATACCCCACCCTTAAATTCTTCTCCAAAAAGAAAATCCTTCCCTCTTCATCTATATAATAATTATCCTTGGGTTGCTAAGGATTTCTTGCATTTTGGTTTTAAAAATTGTCCTGATTTTATAACCTGAAAAGAAAAATTCCTTTAAAAGGGTCTGTCAACTGCCATCTACAGAGCAATACAAAGACTAAACTGATGGAGCAGGTCAGGTAGACATTTTAAATAAGGACCAATTGCCATTTTTCTTCTCATCTTATTGATTAAATTCTAAAACTACCTGTAACTTCCCCAGCATCGTAACTGGAGTCTATAAACTACAGGTGAATTTTGTTTAATGATTCTGAATCCTAGAATAGTATTATTCCAAAGTGGATTCTCAGGCTGCAGAACCACATGAGGGGCACAGGAAATGAGTGTGAACATGGGCGGACTTCACGGGATTCCTGCTGTCACTGCTGCTGCTGTGGTTTGCCTCCTAATTCTAAAATGAAGAACGGAGGGAGACGTGGAAGAAATGCTCAGTTAATTGAAGGTTCAATTAATTAGGATCCAATTAAACGATGCCGTGCCACATATGGTGGTGCTCACTACCGGTTACCTTGCTGTTCTCACCTACAGCTGCAGCCTCAACAGCATCTTCGTAACAAGAGGCTAAGCTTTGCATCTCAGCCACTCAATTCAAGTGGTAAACAGGGAGGGAGAGGAAGAACAGTAGGAGCAGGGATGACGGGTCAGGGCAAGAGTCCAGAACACCATTTCTCTCACACCCCCAAACCGACCGGTTTCCCATCCGTTTTTTACCTTTATGGCTTTTGCGGTCTCCAGTGACTGCTCAGGAGGGATTCCCACCTCCCTCTCCCTTAGCAGCTGTTGAATGAAATACGTAATATCTCTACCTGCAATCGGGATGTGTTTGATGCAGCTTCCAATTACATAACCTTCTGCCTAGGGAAGAGGAGGATGCAGAACAACCGGGTAAGTAATTCCGTGCTTAAGAGCTACCCTTCCCTGTCAGTCCCTCCTGGCACTAATGAGCACTTACTGAATCCCCGCTCTGTGCAGGTTCAGTACTGGAGGTCCTTCTAAATGCCTGCACATGCAATTCCATTAATATTTAAAATTCTAAACTACTCCAATAACCTGAAACTGTTCATAAGCAACCAAAATTATGTTTTCATTAGGAATGTGGAAAGAAAAACCACATAGGATAGTCCATTTCCAAAAAGTAATGCTGTCTGTGAGAACAGTAAATCCAGTATTTATCTACAAACTGTTAAACCAACTATATAGCTGCTCATATTTAAAAGTCAGAAATTTGGTTAAGTACACAGGTCTTAGATGCTAACAACTTGGATTCCAATCTCGGCTCCACACTCACCAGCTGAGTGACCATGGCCAAGTTTAACATGTTTTAGCTTCAGCAACTTCATCCATAATATGGGACAAATAATACCCAACAGGGGCTTACAATATAGGTTAAGTGAGCACACAGCACTGTTTTTTGGCATATACTAAGAACTCAATAAATGGTCCCATTCACTGTACCAAGGAATGATTCTGGTAAGTTAACCTAAACGCTAAACCATTTGAAAAACAGTGGTGATCAGGAGTTTGGATTCTCTCATTGCCCTGCCTTCCTGAGCCAGTGAAGGAATGTCTCTGAGGTGCCAAAAAAGGAGGTCACAACAACTCTGCAGCTGCAGCTGATCACTAGCAGGGCCAGTGCCAAGAGTCCACACACCCACAGCAGCGATGAGCCCAAGGCTCCCTCATCAACCTTCCTGTGAGCACAGACTTGCCACAGAAGCCACGGGCTTGGACATACAAGTGTCCAGCTTGCTCTGTGGGGAATGAGCAGGATGCTGATGGTCAGAGTGGACAACGCCCTACCACATATCAGATAAGGAAGAGACACTCCAGGTTTCACACTGCAGCACATCACAGCTTCTGTGCCACAATACCCAAGCAAGACAGAGGAAATGGAAGTGGGATGCTGACTGCACCTTACAGGTACATTCACTCTCACAGTCACACGCTAGATACAGTACATTCACTCTAGATACAGTCACCAGCTAAGTTGCAAGAACTGAATTCCTCCTATGTTTTTTTTCTGATATACCTAACTTCTAGAGGCAAATGAAGATGTAGCCTTTCTGCAGAGTCCAAATATTTGTAAAATATTTTAATGTGGAAATAAAAGATATGTAAGAATTAGTAAAATAGTAAAGATTAGGGCCGGCCCAGTGGCGCACTGCTACAGTGCGCCGCTTGGGAGCGCGGCGGCGCTCCCGCCAAGGGTTCGGATCCCACATGCAGACCGGCCGCTCACTGGCTGAGCAAGGTGCGGGCGCAACACCGAGGGTTGCGATCCCGTTGCCGGTTCCGGTCCGGTACGGGCGCGACACTGAGGGTTGCAATCCGTTGCCGGTCATGAAAAAAGACAAAACAGGAAAAAAAAAATAGTAAAGATTAATTTAAACCCATAAAAATATCATTAGCTATTGAACAAATAAACTATTCACAATTATGTTCCTTGCAATACATGTAACATGTTCTAAAATTAATTCAGCTTCATCAAAGCATTAAAAACATTAAAACAAGCTACATGTTCAACAGAAAAATAAACATATGAATTATGCTATGCCCACATGACAAAACTATTATGTTAGCTATTAAATATTTTTCACAGAATATTTAAACATAAGAGAAAAAAATTAAGGTTAAATTAATATGCAAAATATAACTTTATGATTTATTATATAATTAGAATATCAAGCCAGATGTAGGATATTACAATTTTGCTTAAAATGTGTATGCATGTGTGCATGCACATGTGTGTGTACATGTGTTTCTGTCTAAGCTTGGAAGGCTATACAACAAAGTATAATGTGGTTCTCTGGGTAGATCTATGCATAATTTTACTTCTATTTTATCCAAATTTTCAACAATAAATGTAATTTTTATTAATTGGGGAAAAACTTAACTAAGATACAGTTTAAAATTTAAAATACAACTTTCTCAGTGGGCCTGGACACCATGTGAAATGTGTTTTCTTTTCCAAAATCAGATACATGGGATAGACACAGAACCAAAGGGAAGCAGCCTACAAGCACGTGATCTTGGATCTCAGTCTGTACTGCTCCTTGAGAAAGCCAGAGGCATGAGTTTTCAGTGACTATTATATCAAGCAGCATTAACACCTCTCAATGATTCACAAGAAAGAGCCAGTGTCCTGAGATTGGTGTGAAGGGGCTCAAGCCAAGAGCACACTTTGCAGGGAGAGACACCCATTCCTCCTCCCCATGCAAAGGACACTCTGACATGACAGGGACATATGGACTGGGGGCAGGAGGAGGGTATACTTGGCCTTTTATCTTCCTGACTGTAAGAACATCAACTGTTAGGCCTCTCCACTGCCCACTGCAGTGATATCTGACCTTTAAGGCATTAAGGCATTAGTATATTAGTACATCATTCCTTCAAGTTCTTGAAATGAAATGGGGACCATTTTTTCAATTAATGTAAATGGATGGTTTAAAAAAATCCTATTTTGTGGCTGGCCAGTGAGCTCAGTTGGTTAGAGCAAAGTATTGTAACACCAAGGTCAAGGGTTCAGATCCCTGTACCAGCCAGCCACCAAAAAAAAACCAAAAACAAAAAACCCTCATTTGCATTTTTAAGAAGAAGTGTATATATATATATATGCACATACTCATATATGAAGAAAACATAAGGGTGCTTCAAAAAGTCTGTGGAAAAATAAAATTTAAAGATAATACAAATCCTTCCATTAACATTTTGAAGACCCCTCATATTTGTGATATACATAAATAAATAGTAACAGTGGTTACTGGGCAGTAGATAATCAGGAATGAGTCTGACTTTCCACTGAATATTGGACAGTTGTAATTAATTTTCAAAACAAATTTTTTTAATAATTTCTTTATATAGTTCATTGGGGCAAAAGAAAAATACCGAGGTCTCTTGAAACCTGAACTAGGAATCACTTCTCTAATATTTTGAAAATTAAAAGCAAAAAGTGATATTGCAGAGCCTTCACAGGTCAAAATGTATAATCTCTCCTTCTTGGCTCTTAAATAGATTTTAAAACAGAAGCACTATCTGGTTAAAGCCACTCACATCTTTTCAGACCACAGACATAACCTTTCAAATGGTCATGCCCTGCACCTACAAATCAGACATCCAAAATGATTTGTCTCCCAGCAGCTCAGAATTATAATCCAGGACATTTCCTGTTGATATTACACACATGAGAATCAAGAAGAGGCCCTGGAAATCCCAAACTCCCACTGACATTCTGACTGTAGAAATCTGCCACCCTGAATTTTAAATTGTTACTGGCCATCTTGTTCACTTTCTCACAAACCTAGGTTTTAAAAACTCTTGTTACCTTTTCTACGCACAACTATCACTTAAAAAGTGGTGTTTTAACTATAGAAGAGTGGTGTTTTTCATTCCCTTACCTCAAATCAGGTGTTAAGCCTACAGAGTTAAACAGTACCACCTGTGCTTACCACCGGGATTACATGGGTGACTCCATCTCCACTGTCAATGACTATCCCTGTTAACGTGCGTTCACCAACTTGTCGTGACGTCCAAGATGCAGCTAAGGCCAGCACTGCCTGGAGAAAAGACATGGGAACCACTAGCACATGAGGAACGTTTTCCTAAAGTATTCTGTCTGCTTGTTCTCAGGTTCAATCCACAAACTCTTTCCTACTTAGTACATGCGAGTAACTCCTTCCTTTCCCTATTTTTTTTTTCTGATTAAAAAACAAAAATGATGATAACTTTATTATGTTGATAAATATAAAATATGAACCTTTACTATTTAAGTAATACAGAAAAGTAGAAAGAATAAAGCAATAAATTACCCAATATCCTTTAGAAATAAGCAGTGCTAACATTTGATTAGCATTCCAGATAACTCTGTGTACAGATGAGGGTATTTCACAAAGTTTGTGGAAAAATAGAATTACAAGATAATACAAATCTTTCATGAACTTTTCTGAAGTACTCTTGTATTTAGTGGAAGACTGGATAGTTAGAAAAATGAATTTTTTTTAATTTTTATTGAATCAAAATTGATTATACATATTTTGGGAGTTCAACGTTGAGATATGTTGATCAAATCAATATTACTAGCATATATATTGTTACAAATCATACTTATTCTTTATGCCCCTTGTCCAATCTCACCCCATCCCCCTCCCTCTCCACCCTCTAATTACCCTAGATTTCTTCTCTCCTTCTGAAAAAATAATGGTTACTCTGTTGATTTGTTGCCCAGATGACCTGTCCAATGCTGAGAGGTGTGATCAGGTCCCCCAATATTATCGTAGAGCAGATGCTTCTTCTGTCACTCTGGAATGTGCTTTGTGGAGAGAAGCATCCTCTTCTTTACCTCTGTTGGTGACTCTCCTTGTGTCAATGCACTCCAGTGGCTGGCAGACCATATGCGTGGTGGTTGTGATGTCTAGCTGTTTTCGCAGCAGCCATGGTTACTGTGGTGGCTGTGGTGGACCACCCACATGGAAGTGGTGTTTTTGGCATGCTCCTTGGAACCAGCAGTGTGCCTGGGTATGGGAGGGTCTGATCCCCAGCTCTATCCTTCGGATCCCCAGGCAGGTACCAAGGCACTGGCACGGTGTGCCTGTCTGTGGGAGGGGGTTCTGGTGCCTGACTCCATGCCTCACGTCCCTGGGCAGGCCCCAAGTTGCTGGCAGTGTGCCTGTTTGTGGGAGGGGGCTCCAGTGTCTGGCTCCATATCTCATGCCCCTGGGCGGCCCCAAGGCGCTGGTGGTGTGTCTGAGCCAGAACTAATTTTTTTGTCCTTGCTTTCTTCTAAAGTGGGGGAACTTTCTATGGGGACCAGTACTTGAGCTCTGTGGTTGAGCTAAATTGCTGCTTTGCTGCTGCTTCCCTAGGGAAGGCTTTTTGTGCAGCACAGGTTATAATGGTTGACTTTACAGGTACTTCCTGCTCTCCAGAGACCCGGTGCACCTGGGTTGTGTAGTAACTCTGATCTGGACCTGAGTCTTTTCATCAAACTGTACCCCATGCAATTCTATACTCCTGACCAGTCTCCTCTGAGTGGCCCTATGCTGACTGGGGTGCAGATCAGCTGTCCTTGCTATGCCCCCATGTTCCCCTGGTGGGCCCGCCTCTCCCACTGCCCATGCTGCAAATATTTCCCATGGGACAGATGGGCCATGCACCAGTCCCTTTTGATGACTCACTGGCTTATGAATGGCTCCATTTTTTAAGTTGTCATGGCTCCTTACTCCCGTGTGGGTCCACAGGAACCCTATTAATGGTCTTGCTGTCCTGGGAGCCACCAAGGCCCTCTTCTCCCCTGCTGCCTCCAAGCAACTCCATCCACAGGGCACAGCTGCGGCTTTTGCCGGCTCCTGCTCTATGTGCTCAGCAGCTCCAGCCTTTAAGCAGCTGCAGCACAAAATGGTCAGAACAGTTTCTTCTTTCTCTCATCATAGCTTCTCACGCCTTTATGCACTCTGTAGTTCTCTCCTCCTCTTCCCCTGAGCTATAGCGGCCCCAACTTGGCTGTCACTGCTTTTTTATATAGTTGTAAATTGGTTGATTTCTGGGAGAAAGTGACACTAGGGACTGTCTTTTCTGCAATCTTGACCAGAACTCTTCCTTTCCCTATTTTTTATCTCCCCTACAAATTTCAATTTCTACTTGGACAACGACCATGCAAATTTCGTGTACTTAAACTCTAGGAGTCAAGTTTTCAATAAAGAAACCTAAAGCTTTACAAAGAAAAGCCAGTGAGAAAGGAATTTCATTATAGAATGAGAAGATTTTAATTTCTACTCCACTGGTTCTCAATGTGGGGCCACAGACTGGCTGTGGTAAAATCACTTGTGGAGTTTTTTTAAATACAGATTATTAGGCCTCACACCTAGAAGTTCTAATCTGGTAGGTCTAGGACACTGGCTCTCAACCAGGGACAATTTTGCTCCCGTCTGCCCCCAGGGGAAATTTGGCATTTTCAGGTGCCATTTTTCATTGTCACACTCGGGGGAGGGGAGGCTGGTGGTGGTCTTCCAGGGCTCCTGCTAAACACCCTGCAATATACACGACAGCCCCCCCACAACAAACAACTGTCCAGCCCAAAGCACAGAGGTTGAAAAACCCTGGTCTAAGGTGAAGCCCAATAATATGTACTTTCAAAGTCATTCTTCAGGTGAACTTGATGCTAGACCACTCTAAGAACCAGTGGTCCAGTGTTTTCTGCCTCCCTATTCCATAAAATGTAAATAACTTAGGGTAGGAGGAAGATCTGTGGTTAAATAAATTTGGAAGTGCTGGAATAAACAGCTTTCTTCAAAATAGGAACATATTCTCTACATTCAATTTTAATCTGAACCTGAATGGTGCATGCATATGTGCACTGAAGGAGTAGAATAACGGAAGAATACACAGCCAAATCTTACGACAGAGAGCCTTTGGAATTACCATTTTCTCCACTACTGGACAGCTAAGGTTCTTCGGAAATCACAAAAATAACTTTGTTTTTACCTGAACTGCAATGTAGAGTCCTGGTACATTAAACGATTCAAACATAATTTCTGCAAGATATTCTCTATTTTCTGGTGTATTCAGTGGAGGTTCTGTCTGTAAGAAAACATTCACTATATTTAGTGTCCACCCAAATTTCATGTAATTACATCAGAACCATAAAAAGATTAACTTAAAATCATGTCAGCTAGGACATTATACAACTGCCTGATTTTACAGATAAAGGATGACCAAAGTGATCAATTAAAGAAACTCGGCTGTGGGTCTTAAGAGTTTTAAAAATGGCAAAGACCCCTCTGAAGGCTTCTGTTGTTATTACCCAAGCAAAACAAGAACATGTTACAGAAAAGGAAACTCTATCTTCAATAACACCTAAACACCCTGAAATTGAATATCCCCGAACAAAGTTGCAAAGGGCAGTGAAAATACAACCAAGATGAATGGGGACACCAAAAGAGAATACCAGTGACTTTAGATCTCAGGCAAATGAGAGAGTTCTCCAAAGGACAGCCAAAGGAGCAAGCCCTTGCTTGGAACAGGTTCAGTTTGAGAAGGGCAGCTGCCAAAGCTTCCTAACCCACCTGACACTGCACAGCAGCAGAAGAGGCAAGGTTAGGCCTAACATCTTTGCCAATCCAGTGCAGGGCAGAAAAGTCAAGGGCGGAAGCACCGTTTCTCCAGACAGTGGAGCTCCTAGACTTGCACAGCTAGTCTGGGAAGAACTCCCCTCATTCAAAGATAGGAGTAAAGAGCACAAAGACGCCAGCCAATGATCACATCAAAATACTTTTTAAAAAGGGTGGGAGAGGGTAGGGAGTAAAGGAAAAACAAATGGCAGGCAAAAAAGCATACCTAGAAAAATGTAAAAACGAAGCATATGAAAATCATAACTAAAGACATATCCAAGAATTCAAATATCGATTTTAAAACAATAACCATTATCAAATAGGAGGAAATGACAGAAAAAGAAAAAAATAATAAAGCTGCTTTTTGTCATTCAGCAATGTGCTGTGCTTATTTTCCCATGTCAATAAATATAGATCTACATCTCATATTTAAAGCTGCAAAAATAAAAATTTTCTGGACCTTTTGGCAAAAAGCCCACATGACTCTTTATTATGAAATGAATTGTGTCTGCCTCCACACCCCTCAAAATTCCTATATTGAAGCCCTAACCCCCAGTATAACTGTATTTGGAGACTTGACCTTTAGGGAGGTAATTAAGGTTAAATAAGGTCATATGGGAATAGGACTGGTGAACTTAAAAGAAGAGAAAGAGAACACCAGACAGGTCCTTTGCTCTCTCCATGTGCAAGAACCACATGAGGACACAGCAAGAAGGCAGCTGTCTACAAGCTGGGAAGAGGGTTTTCACCAAGGACCAAACCTAACAGCACCTGTATCTTGGACTTCTAGCCTCAAGAATTATGAGGAAATAAATTTCTATTGTTTACACCACACAGCCATGGTATTTTTTTATGGCAGCAGGTCATCCTAATACACCCCTAAGGCGGGAAAAGTACAGCCAGCCTTAGGGGTGCCTAGCTGTGCCTTAGACTTCAGCACAGCTACGTTTAACACTGGGACACAAGAAGCCACACTCACAGAGTCTTCAGGGCAAGAAGGTAAGACCCAAGAACTGTGTATCTGGCTACACTGTCAATCAAGTATGTAGCAAAAAACAAAATATCTTTAAACACGTAAGAACTTGGAAAATTTGGTCCCCATGAATTAACTATTAGAGGATAAACTTTATCCAAACAAGAAGAATGCAGAAAGTATAGCAAGAGCCCTACAGTGAGCAATAAATCCATTCAAGATATAAGACTAAAGATTTTTCTTTTCTGGGAATTATAGAACAGAATGTAAATGTTCTAAATTATAACAGAAGAAAATATCAATTTGAGAGGTATGCACAGAAAGGAGAGAACATATAAAGACAATGATATCCTCTCATCATGGAATCAAAGGATATTTTTTAAAACTGATAAAGTATCAAAGGCATTAGTATATATATATTTATAAATGTTATTATCAGAATAAATTTAGTAACATAACCAATCAAAAGCAGGTAGCAGAGGAAAGGAAGGGGCGATAAAAATATGTGGAAATACCAACTTAGTCATTCATCACACTAAATTACACTAAAATATGCAAAGAAAAAACTTTTCAATTTATTAAAAAGAACACACACCCAAGAAAAAGCAAGAAGGGCCGGCCCGGTGGCGCACTGGAGGGTGCACTGCCTGGGAGCGCGGAGGCGCTCCCACCGAGGGTTCAGATCCCATGTGGAGACCGGTTCCCGCTCACTGGTTGAGCGCCGTGCGGGCACAACACCGAGGGTTGTGATCCCGTTGCAGGTACGGGCGCGATACCGAGGGTTGCGATCCCGTTACCAGTCAGTAAAAAAGACAAAAAGGAAAAAAAAAGCAAGGAGAAAAACAAAATGAAATTACATTCTGGAGCAAGAGACTCCTCTAAAACAAAGTGGCTCAGAAGGTCAAAAGTCAGCATTGTTTTTATTAGAAGATCAGAAACTACCTAAATGCCCATCACTAAGCAACTAATTAAATAGATTATGCTACATCCATAAAATATAACATTTCACAGCAATTAAAAAGGATGAGCTCTACATGTGTTTTAAGAAACAATCTCTATGATGAACTATTCTATGAAAAAGAGAAAAGTGTCTCCCTTCCGTATAGATTCTTAAATATTCTTTTGTATGGACTATTTGTAATGAAAACTATTTTTAAAAAACAAATTATGTGGGAGAAGGGGAAACAGGGAGTTGTTCAACAGATACTGAGTTTCAGTTCAGCAAGATGAGAAAGTTCTAGAGAACTATTACATAACAATATGAATATAGTTAACATTACTGATGTACACTTAAAAATGGCTAAGATGGTACATTTTGTGTGTTTTACAATTTAAACAAAAAAAAAATTTTAATAAAAAACTGAAGGTGTACAGCAGTGTATATATCTTGTTACCATTTGTGCATGATAACAGAAGGATATGTATGACCCACATGCCTTGTACACAATCACCTCCGGAAGATGAAAGCGTAGCTGGCTAAGAACTGGTAAAGAAGGCTTCCTCTAGGACAAGGAGGTGGAACAGAGGTGAGGGCATGCTTGCCTGGAGGTCCTCAGTCACCTTTTCAGTTCTGCCCTGAGCACACCTCTTCAAATAGAGCTACCCACCAGCTAGTCCAGCACTTTAGTTTAGATTCTTATGCAGCAGCTGGCTCGAAGCTCAAACATGCTGCCCTAAGTAAGTTTTAGTCATTGTAATTAGAATCAATACATTCCCTGGATGAGAAAGAGAAAGCTATCTCAAAATGTGGGAGAGAAAATAATGAAGTCATATTCAAAAGCGGTTGCAAATAAGAGACCTAAAAGTCACTCAACAACATATTACTTATTTAATGTACTACCTCAAGGGATTGAGAAGATTAAATTTGCTAATACCTGTAAAGCACCTTGAACATAGCACCATAAATGTTAGCATTTATTATTTTAGATTTCTTTCATTCAAAGCACATGGAAAAAAATAGATAAATAGATAGATAAATAAAGCACATGAGTGATAGCTGCATATTCCAACAGTACTAGTGACAATATCTCTCTTAAGGTACCTCCTATCAATCTGAAAAATGGTCCTAATAACATTGCCTACATCAGAGGATTGTTGGTGGGATTAAATAAATGAATTAATAATTGCAAATACTTAGAAAAGGACTGGGCATATAGGAAGTGCTCAGTAAATGTCAGTGATAATTGCCAATAATGTATCTCACACCACAAGAAATAACATGTATTAACAAAGAGATCTATAAAGTTGTTTCTCACCTTGAATAACAATCCAAGCATCATAATTATAAGTTAAAGCATTTAAACTGAGTAGAGGGAAAAAATTATCAAGAGAGAAAGGTTTAAAAGATATGAAAAGTCTACTCAGGGAAGATTTCTTGCCTGCCAGCTAAGAACTGCCTATTTGATCTGAAGCAAAAAGTAAGCCTACATGTAGGAAGACATCACCTACAAGAATTAGATTAACCCTGGCTCCCTGGATTCTCTCTAGGTTTAAGTTCAGTGTCAAATGATGTTCCAAATAAATCCCAAATTAATGAAGACTAAATAGAAACAGAAAAGAGAAATACATTTTGCTACACAAAAATTTACAGTTATAGATTTCCAAACAAAATAACCAAGAAAGTCAAAAATTAACTGAAAAAAAAAATCTGCTTCAAATATAATAAAAGTTTCTTCTCTTAAATATATGAAAGAGTTCAGAGAATAAACAAAATGTGGTATATACATATAACAGAATATTATTGTCTTAAAAAGAAGGAAATTCTTTTTTTTTTTTTTCCTTTTTGTCTTTTTTCGTGACCGGCAACGGATCGCAACCCTCAGTGTCGCGCCCGTACCGGACCGGGACCGGCCACGGGATCGCAACCCTCA
>NW_007727690.1:125368-164885 GCF_000696425.1 Galeopterus variegatus
CTCGGTGCTGCTCCCGCCCCTCGCTCAGCCAGTGAGCGGCCGGTCTGTGTGTGGGATCCAAACCCTCGGCGGGAGCGCCACCGCACTTCCCAAGTGGCGCACTATAGCAGTGCGCCACCGGGCCGGCCCAAAAAGAAGGAAATTCTGACACATGCTACAACATGGATGAACCTTGAGGACATCATGATAAGTGAAATAAGCCAGTCACGAAAGGACAGATACTGTATGATTCCATTACATATGGTACCTAGAATAGTCAAATTCATAGACAGAAAGTAGAATGGTGGTTTCCACGGACTGGGGGAGGGGAGAATGGGAAGTTACTGTTTAACATAGTTCCCACTGGGGAGATGTAAAGTTGCTGGAGACGGATGGTGGTGATGGTTGCACAGCAATGTGAATGTACTTAACGCCACCAAACTGTGCACTTAAACATGGTTAAATGTAAAAGGTTATGTTATATGTATCATACTTAAACAAAATTAAGCTTAAAAAAGTTCATAAAAATTATAGCAGTAAGAAAAGCAATAAAACATTGATATGTAAAAGAGCAAAGGACATGAACAGGCATCTCACAAAAGAGGAAATAAAACTAATAAATACATGAAAAAATGATTAAGGTCAAAGTTACCAAAAATGCAAATTAAAAAGGTAAAATTTTAATCCATTAAATAATCAAAATTATGTTAATTGGTGCTGGCAACAGCACAAATAAAGCAGGCCTCCTGTACCACAGAGGGCAGTATGAAAGGTTGTGCTGGGCACAGACTCATAAAACTGTTAAATGGGGTTTAACTATGGACCCCATAATCAAACACTGGTAGTTCTTTCTAAATTAAAAAATTGCTCTAAATATAGAAAAAACTGTATGCACAAAGGTTACTTTACATTATAAAACCAAGAAACTGGAAGCAGAAATAGATGTCCAAAAAAAATGCAACTGCTGAAGAGATAGGAAATATCTACTGGGTAGGTTATTATACAACTGTTAAAATGAGGACTATGAAAACTGTATAAGAAAATGGGGGGAATAAAATATTGAGTGTAAAACCATATGAAAACATGACAGCATACAAGCTTGTGAGGGTACATGTGAGAATTGTGAGGCCAAACACGCGAGCAGGAGAAAAAGCTACATGAATTAAACCAACAATTTTGCCCCCACTCCACTTAGTGAATACTGGCTCCATAGGCTGATTTCTTTCAGATGGTCTCAATTTCTACATACAATCAAGCGCCACATAACAACATTTGAGTCAGCAATGACAGTGGTCCCATTTGAGATTATGATACCATATTTTCACTGTACCTTTTCTATGTTTAGATGTGTTTAGATACACAAATACCATTGTTTTACAGCTGCCTACAGTACTCAGTACGGTAACATGCTGTACAGGTTTGCAGCCCAGAAGCCACAGGCTACACCATAGCCTAGGTGTGTAGCAGGCTTGACCACCTAGGTTTGTGTAAGTGCACTCTATGGAGATCACGCAATGATGAAATCAGCTAACGGTGCATTCCTCAGAACACATCCCTATTGTTAAGCAACATGTAACTGTACTCTCAAAGTGTTAGCACACTACTGGACTGACTGTAATTCTAATAAAAGATATAAGCTTTTCATACAACACTGAACTGTACCCCTAAACACAAGTCAGCTATACCTCAGCTGGTACAGAAGAAAGCTCCTCCATGCAGAAGGAAAATTAAGTTTTCTTCCACTTATAGAGAACTGTTATGTTGGTCTCTTAGACAGACATGCTCTACCGGAGAGATTTTCATGGGTACTTCTGACTATAATCTTCACCTTAAACAATTTTAAGAACCCTACAAATGATGTAACTCCCCAGCATCCACTCTTCCCATCGCCACTGCCATGACTTAGCCAGGTATTCATCAGTTCTCATTGGAGAACCATAAGGACTGCGCAGTCGTGTCCCCCGTCCGCTCTCCCTAACACCAGGCAGTGGCACTCAACATTTCCCTTTCCCACCACTCCCCACCTCTCCTGGCCCTCTAGCCACACTAGTCAGTTCCTCAAAACCACCATGCTCTCACTGCTGGTCACTTGTACATGCTGCTTGCTTATTCTTGCATGGTTTATAGTCAAAATTTTGAAAATCTCTTCTGAAGTTATAATTCAATTTCCACTCAAGCACACCGCAACTCTTAAACAAAGATTCCCATTTTGAACTCTGGGCAATTCAGTATTGAAGAAAAGAGTGCAATTGCCTTTTGCTGTCTGCTAGATTCACACAATCGAGATGAGTTGAGTCTCTGAGCCTCCTTGAAAAATTTCAGTACTAATGAGCTCATTTTCACTCTAAGTTCAGATGACTGGGGACAGCAGTCAGAAAGGACAATTCTGAATTCAGTTTAGCTGCTTCATTTTAGTGAACTAAACTAAATTCTAAACTACGAATAATGTATCATTGTCTTTTACATAAGTCTTACATTGATGTTTCTGGTCCTTTTTTCCAATGCTGTTTTTAATGGGTTTCAATATACATATTTAAAATCAGAACTTCAGCAAGGTAGATAAAAAATGAACTTTGAAGGGTTTCATTTCATGAAGTAAACTAAATTGTGAACCACGAATGATGTATCATTGTTTTTTACTTAAGTTTTTGGCTAATGTTTTTAAATCATTTTAATAGTGTTAAATCAATGAGTTTTAAAATATGCATTTAAAGCCAGAATTTCAGCAAGGTAGATAAGAGATGCACTTCCAGTTGCTTCATTTAAATAAATTAAACTAAACTTGTGAACTAGAAATGACATATCATTGTTTTTTACATAAGTTTTATACTAATGTTTCCAGACTATTACTTTAATTCTGTTTTCAATGAGTTTTTATAATAAGTATTTAAAAGCAGAATTTTAGCAAAGTAGGGAAAATATGCACTTTCAGCTACTTGATTTAGTAAATTAAACTAAATTCTGAACTAGGTTTAAAAAAAAAAGACAATTCTATGAGCTCCTGAGGGACCCATAATTTGGGCCTCTTAGACTCTCTTAAACCAAGAAGCCCTTACCTGACATACAAGTTCATTAAATGTCTTCAATTCACTTCTATGGTTTGGTCATAAATCTTTACACCTGCTTCACTCCCCTTTAACTATTTAATCCACTGAGGATTAAAGACATACATAAACCTGAAGGAAATTTATCATTCTCATCACTTCCTCAACTACATCATGCGATGAACTGACCTGTAGAATTCAAAGCACAATATATGTAATACAATATTTTATATTTAATATTGTATTTTTAATAATGAACTTGATTGTTTTTGAACATTTGCTGCAGGTACCCATTTTTAGCAAATGGCCTTTTCCATGTTCACACCAAACACCTCCAATTCCTTCCTGGCAAGTGGTTATTTTTACTAGTTTATATAAAAAAATTATTTTAGGGCCGGCCCGGTGGCGCACTGGATAGTGCGCCGCTTGGGAAGCGCGGCCGGCAAGTGGTTATTTTTACTAGTTTATATAAAAAAATTATTTTAGGGCCAGCCCGGTGGCGCACTGGATAGTGCGCCGCTTGGGAAGCGCGGCGCTCCCGCCCGAGGGTTCGGATCCCACATACAGACCGGTTCCCGCTCACTGGCTGAGCGAGGCGCGGGAGCGACGCCAAGGGTTGCAATCCCGTTGCCGGTCCCCGGTCCGGTATGGGGGCAACACTGAGGGTTGCAATCCGTTGCCGGACACGGAAAAAGACAAAAGACAAAAAAATATATATATATGATTTTAGTAAAAATGTCCTCTGGGCTGTGTCCTGCTGGTCTTTGTTCCATAGGCCAAGGATGAAATGTCCCTCTAAGTGTGCAAGAAAGAGAACTCCTGGCACAGTAAACTGAAGCAGACAGAAGGAAGCAGCAGGGCACGGTGCCTGGTTCTAAAATCCTATCCAACAGGTAGTTACATGATATGCTAGAAAAGAAAAAATGCCAAATCTGACAGGTGGAAATCTGTGATTTGTTTTGGCTATAAAGACAAAGCCACTCATACAAACTGTCAGTTTCTTGGCTCCACTTATTTCGTATAAACCACCATGGATGCACAGGAGATAAAATACAGAGTGGCCTGTGAAACAGAGGAGCCATACTTGGTAATTCCAGTTGTGAAGATACAGCCAGGAAAAAAGATCAGAGCACTTTGAAGGATTTGCTTTAATAGATGTTAAATATATAGATTCCATTAACTAACTATTAGCCTTGTAGTTAACATATTTTTTAAACCAGATAATTCTAAAGAACACTTCATATTCTTACATTAGAAAGAATTATAAAATTAGATCTGGGACAATTTGACAATGTATTTGCATAGAAAAAATCCAAAGCTGAATTATGTAGGTTTTAATATGCAGCTTATGTTACATGAAATTGCTCTCTTTAAAGCAAGCATTTTGTATATGCAATTAATTTTAACTTAAAAAGAACATTTCAGGGAAGGAAACATAATGTTGAGTAGAACAATTAGAACAAATCCCATAACCAAGAGATATTACTTCTCATTTTTCTGTTATGTTTTACTTTGCTTGAACAAGATCATTTAAGTACCACAATCAGGGCCCATAACTCAGTTCGGTTTTATTATATGATAAGATTTAAACCCTGAAAAAAAAATCTTGACTCAGTTTCCTCTACTATAATAAGTGGCAATAATCATAGTAATCTAGCTACTTCTCAAGGATATTGAAGTACATAGTTGGTTTCCTACCCAAATCCATTTCTCCTTCTACCACCCTTACTGTTACAAAGTCTTGTTTAACTATTTACCCTCCTCCCAAGGTCCTGGTGATGAGAAACAGTACCCCTCCCCAGCCCAGTCAGGCTAATTCCATCCCTCTTGCTAGTGACCAGGTGAGGCATGAGCAGACGGGGCAAATCTGCTGGGAAGGTTTCTGGGAAAGGGGTTCTAAATTCTTAAAAAGCCATATGCAAGGAAATCCTTCCCTTCTGCCCGTGAACTGAAATATCTCTTTGACAGCCATCTTGGGGACCAAGGGAAACCAAGAGAAGAGGTTAAGCTAATGCACTAGCTTCATCATCTGTTCTATTGCTGAGCTGCTGAAATAATCAGCCCTAGAACCCCCTAACTTTAGCCTTCCTGTTTTGTGAGATAATAAGCCCCTTTTGTTTCTGGACATTTTTACTAAGCTTTCTGTTACTTGCAAAAAACAAGCCTGATTCATGTAAATATCCTTAAAAGGAATTTAAAACTCCCTAGGAAAGAATACCTTGAGTTTAAAATCTAAGCAATTTGGAATTTACAGGGATATATTCCTCTTAGTTCTAGTTACTCACCATTAAAAAATAATGGTCCTCAGGTTCAGCTCTAAGATATTTGAAAACCACTTGTTCCATGAACCTTTCCATAAGATCCCAGTCTTCAATGATTCCATGTCGTATGGGCCACTGAAGTAAGAGAAACCAAACCGTGTCAAGCTTCAGCTCACAACACGAACAGCAACAGCTTAACCACGTGGACACAGAAGAGAGTGTGTGCTATCAGAGAATAAAGGTCTTTCTTTGTGAAATTAATGTTAATTCATGTAAAGAAACAATGGGCATTTTAAAAGAAAGATTAAGTTATATTATTGTTTATATTCTACTCCACCCATTTCTAAGCACAAAGAATCACCTTAACAATGGGGGACAGATGGAAAAGTGCAGCTAATTTACCATACAATTGGATCTGGAGCTTTTTTTTTTAAAGAAGAAATGTCTGTTCAAATAATGCTAGTGTTTCTTTTTGACTAATCAGTCTGCAATCTTCCAGAGGAGCAGCTCTTGCTTTCATGTGTGACCCAGTATCCCCTGAGTCAATTCTGCCTTCCAGGGCTTTGTTAATTTGCTTGATTCTCCACTCAAAAACACCCCTATTCGGGCCGGCCCGGTGGCGCACTGCTACAGTGCGCCGCTTGGGAAGCGTGGCGGCGCTCCCGCCAAGGGTTCGGATCCCACATACAGACCGGTTCCCGCTCACTGGCTGAGGGAGGTGCGGGCGCAGCACCGAGGGTTGGGATACCGTTGCCGGCCAGTAAAAAAGACAAAAAGGAAAAAAAAAAAAACACCCCTATTCAAAAACAACCACCGCCACACCTCCACTCAAACATAAGGATAAAAACACATGCCACAACTCAAGAATACTATTTCTAGATAATCTACCATTCTGCATTGTTCATTCTACCATTCTGTCTTTGGCTCTAAACTTAAAGAAGCAAATTCCTGTCAGAAGGTTACCTTTGTAGCGTAAGTAGGTTTATCAATGGCTTCGTCCCCTATGAAAAAGTCAAGGTCATCAACTCCCCTCAGCACTCTCCTTTGGGCTTGGTCAACTACCTTTGCCGACTCTCTGATGGCGATACCTTAAAAAAAAAAGAACAAAGATTTCCATCACTAACCACATATATTTGGATGATCGAGAAAGTATAACATAATCTCTATGTATGTACAAGTAAACATTCAATATTAGGATTTTATCTGGGGTGGCAGTTGTTCACTGAAAAGACACTGTCAATGAGCACATACAATAAATAACACAAAACATGTTATTATACTCTAGTATTATTTTCAGTATGACACAAAAGAACTCTTTAATGTTGACAGAAGCTATATTACTAAATTTCTCAGTTTCATTTGGAAAAATCTCTCAAGACTGTAAGTGAAATGCCTATGGATAAAACATTCATTAGTAGGTTCCAAATTTTAAAATGCAATGTAGATGGGGACAAGATTCTGTGCAATACAGAAAAGGAGAGTCAACTGAAAAGTAATGTCTACATGCTCTTAAGTCATTTCATAAAACTATATCTGATAGCCTTAAAATGTATTTCTACTCTAGTTATGGTGGGGGGGTGGGAGCAAAAAGCTGTGACTTCCAATTAAAAGGAAAAACTAGGCGGTTGTGGGCAAATATTTATTGCAAAAAGAAAAGTACAATAATCAAATAACTATTATACAATAATTTTAAATATTAATGGCTTTATGACACATTATTTTAATAAGATCTTAATCTTAAATATTTGGGAATAAGTAATAAATAATCACAAAAAACTTCACTCCAGAATTTAACATCTAAAGAAATGCAGAAGGCTTCATAAAGATTCAACTTTCCATTTAAATTTCTAACCCATGATCACACTCATATTCACCCCTCAGGTCTCTATATGCAAATGCTATCTTCTCCCTTGGAGTCTCCTTGACAACCTGGCAGTTCTGGACATGTTTTTGGTGCTTCCATTGGCTCTTCTATCCTTCCATTAAGGTAGTTTTTACAATGAATTATAATTGTTTATTTACAATCAGTCTACCAACTAGGCTGTAGATTCCTTGAAGTCAGATAACAAATCTTTTACTGCTTACCTAGTGGCAGGCACATATCTCAATAACTAATAAAAATAATAATAACAATAATAACAATAGCTTATATTTGCTGAGCACTCTGCTAAGCATTTCATTTTGTACACTTTTTTTTATGCTATTTCATTTAATCCTTACAATAGCTTATTAGGTAGGTACTATTACCTCTATTTTACAGAAGTGGAGATTTAACCAATTATCAAGGTCACACAGCTTCTAAGAGACAGGGCCAGGATTTGCACCCAAGCAGGCTGCTGACTATCAGAGTAGGCCCTAGAGAAATATTTGTTAAATTAGTATTCTACTCCACTAAAACATTTATTGTGGGTTTGAACAACGTTCAAACTATACCTAAATAATTCTAACATAAACCTAATTCCCTCAGTATACTAATGGAATCTCACTCCCTTAATATATTTTTGATGAAACTGTGGTTCTCTAGCACCAAACAAATACAAGGGTACTTCAAAAAGTTCATGAAATGAGTCATGTTATCTTTTAATTCTATTTTTCCATGAATTTTTTAAAGTACCCTCATATAAGTCTACACTACATTTCTCACATTAAAACATCAAAATCCTTGTGACTGATTTTCAGCGGGGGGTCAATGATGTTTCTGATATAAACTGATTCCTTCAAACAGTCCAGCCAACTTCAATTTTTTCACACAGCTGCTTCATGAAGCAGAAATAACAGACTTTTAAGTTACACAAACCTAGGTTTGAACACTGCACTCAATGCTTACTAGTTAGTTGACTAAAGTTATTACTAAGCCTCAGGATTGTCACCTCTCAAATAGGTACACCACCACCTATCTGGCAGGGTTGTGAGGATTAAGTGGCATAATGTTTTCAAAGTGCTCAGCAGAGAATCTGCTACAAAGTAGTATTCAATGAATCATATTATCTGTACTAAATTGGAGCCCACAAATGTGACTGGCTGAACACTTAAATGGTACCTAGATACCACCATTCCGGAGAACTGGGAAATGTATTATTAAAATGTGTCTATCCAGCAATTCCACTTCTAGAAATTCATTCTAAGTAAATAACTGAAGAGTAAATAAAGGTTTATATATACGGAAAATCTTTGTAGAACTAATGGTAATAGCAACGAATTGAGGGGGTAGAGGAAATTAACTGACCAGAAATCAGAGATTAGGTAAATAAATTACATCAAATCCTTAGAAAGAGCTACTAAGTAGCCTTTCAGAATAATATGCACAGTATGACTCCACTTTGGTAAACTTACAGAGTTCTACATGTATATCTTATGTAAATCCAAAGAAATAAGATGTCTAGCCAAAAGACTAACACTGGTTAACCCTGGGTGGTACAATTATAGCTGCTTTTGCTTTCTTCTACTAAGCATATTGGTTTTTACAACTATTAAAAAATAAAATAAAAGCTATTTTGTTTGTGAGCTAAAGCAGTCACCGTTACCACTCAAATTCATTTACCCTAAGAATGTTATTTCCAAATGTAAAGCTTTTAAGGTAACTCAGGCTGTAGAATGTTCTCAAATAGGAAGCTACTAAGTTTGCTGTAAACTTACCTTAAAATATATTCCAAAACAAATTAGTAGACATATACAATTATTTCTAAAAACAGATTATCTGGAATCCCCATTTTATTACAAAGGCAGAATAACAACAAAGCTATAAGACTGAACTTGAAGCCATTTTCTTAGAAAGGCATCTTGAGGTAACAGGCTGAAAAGGTAAAAAAAAAAAAAATACAGGGCAGAAATCACTTTGTCCACCTCCTTTTCTCACTCCAGTTCACTGCCACATTTAAAGTCTTGAAGCTTTCAAGTTAGAAAACGGTGACCTAAATCTAAAAGACACGACTTCCGCAGGACTGAAGAGTACAAATGAAGTAGAAACGCAGGGGACTGAGCCTAGAGAGTCTAGAATCAGAAGTGGTGAGTATGCAGGGACCGTGGGGATGAGAATGGGCTAGAAAAGTCTGGTGGGCCATAACTGACTAAGGTAATCTGTAGAAATAAATAAAACCCACCCCTGAAAACAGACCACAAAATTCAACAGCACACTGACAAGACACCACACAGAACCATCTGATGAAAAGGACAGGCATTCTCAAAGGGCCACTGGCAAGATAGTCTGCAGCAGACCTCAAAAATCCTCAGACAATTTGCCAGTATAAGTGACAGTTTCTATCATCTGGGCAAGGTTAAACTTTATTATGCATGAATTTAGAATTCTCCTGCTAAGTCAATTTAACAGAAACAAAGACGACAAAAGCAAAATGATTCTGCAATTCATGATGTCACTCAAGTTTAACAAAAACTTGAGCGTAATATATTTAACTAAAAGACAAAAACCACCACCTTAAAGAAAAATGCTAAACTTACTGAAAATGAAACTATGACACACAAATATTTAAACAACAACAAAGTAAATCTTATTTCTCCCAGAAAGGTAAATCAAAGCATTCTGATCCCAAATCACAGTAGATCTATAGTGGCCCCTAGACATAAAAACAAAAAACATAAAGTATGCGTCTTTTAACTATTACACAGGAAGCAACTGAATCCATGCAAGAGAGTAAAAGTATTTAAAGCTGATATTCAAATCTTTTATATATACCTATGTAAACCAAAATGTGGCCCAAACAGTCCTCATAAGCACGATGGAAAAATGTGTCCAAGAGAATAGATACCAATGTTTTCTGTAGAATAATGATTTATGTCACTCCAACTATATCCAGCATATCATATCCAGCAGTAACATGAAGTCCCTCTCCAACTGAATATCAAAAAAGGCCAAGAGGAGAACCTGAACTTTGACCCCAAACTGGCAGTAATAAAGGGGTATCCCTCTTCCCCTGCTGGAGCTATATCAGAAAAGACTTGCAAAACACAAAATTAAAATAAGATCCAGGAACTTATAACATAATACCCAAAATGTCCGGGTTTCAATATAAAAATCTCTCACCACAGAAAGAACCGGAACATCTCAACCTAAATGAGAAAAGACAATTGACAGACAACATTGAGATGACACAGACATTACAAATATCAAATAAAGATTTCAGGAACCACCATAAAATACTTCAATGAGCAATTACAAACACACTTGAAACAAATAGAAAATAGAAGAAAGTTACAGCAAGAAAATACAAAGTCATAACAAAGAAACAAAAGATATAAAGACAAAACCATATGGAAATGTTAGAACTACAAAACACAATACCTAAAATAAAATAAAAAAATCTCAAGAGATGGACTCAACGGCAGAAAAGGACACATGAAAGAATCACTGAACTTGAAGAAAGAACAACAGAAACTGCCCAGTCTGAACAGAGAGTAAATAGACTGGGGGAAAAAAAGAAGAAAAAAAAAAAAACAGAGCCTCAGGAACATGTGAGATATATAACAAAAGATCTAATATCCATATATCATAATTTACAGGAAAAAAGAAAGAGGTAGTAGGGTTGAAAAAGTACTCAAAGAAATAATGGCTAAAAATGTGCCAAACTTGGCAAAAAAAGAAATAAACCAATAGATTCAAGACTTAGCAAACGGGCCGGCCCGGTGGCGCACTGGAGAGTGCGCCGCTTGTGAGCGCGGCGGCGCTCCTGCCGAGGGTTCGGATCCCATGTGGAGACCAGTTCCCGCTCACTGGCTGAGCGCGGTGCGGGCGCAACACCGAGGGTTGCAATCCCGTTGCCGGTCCCCAGTATGGGCGCGACACCGAGGGTTGCGATCCCGTTACCGGTCAGTAAAAAAGATTAAAAAAGGAAAAAAAAAAAAAAGACTTAGCAAACCTCAAATAGGATAAATCCAAAGAAATCCATGCTAAAACACATTCAAGTCAAATTTCTACAAACTTCTAAAAACTAAAGACAAAGAAAAAAAATTCTGAAAGCCTCCAGGAAATTTCTCATCAGAAATCACGGAGTCCAACAGGAAGTAACATTTTTCCAAGTGCTGAAAGAACTGCCCACCCAGAATTCTATATTCAGCAAAAATATCCCTAGAGAATGAAAAGCAAATCAAGACATTTTCAGATGAAGGAAAACTAATAGAATCTGTCACCAGCATAGCCACTTTAAAAGAATAGCTAAAGGGGCCAGCCCGGTGGCGCACTGCTACAGTGCACCGCTTGGGAGCGCGGCGGCGCTCCCGCCGAGGGTTCGGATCCCACATACAGACCGGTTCCCGCTCACTGGCTGAGCAAGGTGCGGGCGCAGCACCGAGGTTTGCGATCCCGTTGCCGGTCCCGGTCCGGTACGGGCGCGACACTGAGGGTTGCGATCCGTTGCCGGACACAAAAAAAGACCAAAAAAAAAGGAAAAAAAAAGAATAGCTAAAGGAAGTTCTCTAAAGAGAAGGGAATGACAAAAGAAGGAATCTAGGACTATCAGAAAGGAAGAAAGAACAATGGAAAGAGCAAAAACACAGATAATAACAATTATTATCTTATCTTTTCTTTTCCTCTTGAGTTTTCTAAATTACGTCTGGCAGTTGAAGCAAAAATTATAACACTGATGTGAATTTCAATGTATATAGAGGAAAGATTTAAGATAATTATATTAGAAATGGTTGGGGCAACAGGGGAAGGGAAAAGGTACATAAAGGGAGGTAAGGTTTCTATATTTCACCCAAACTGGTAAAATGCTGACACTAGAAGACTAAGAAAAATTATGTATACAAGCATATAATGTAATTGCTAGAGCAACCACTTAAAAAGCTATACGAAGATGCACTCAAAGACACCACAGATAAATGAAAATGAAATTATAAAAAAATGCTCAAGTAATCCACAAGAGTTAGGCAAAACAACACAGAGAGACAAAAACAAAAGAATAAATAGAACTCCACTAGATAGGATATGGGAAAAAAAAGAAAGAAACAGAAAAGTCAAAAATAAATAATTACAATAAACGTAAATAGTCTAAATATACCAATTAAAAAGACAGATATTAGCAGAATGGATTAAAAACATGACTGAATTCTGCTGTCTATGAGAAACTCTCTTCAAATGTAACCATACATATAGGTTGAAAGTAGAAAATGGAAAAAAGATATTGCATGCAAACATTAATCAATAAAGAAATAAATAAAGCAAGCATGAATGGCTATACTGCAATCAGAAAAAGTAGGCTTTAGAGCAAAGAAAAGTATCACTGATAGACAGGGACATTACATAACGATGAAGGGTCAATCTATCAAGAAGACACAGCAATCCTAAATGTGTAAAATATGTGAAGCAAAAAATGATAAGAGAAATACATGAAATGTTTGCTCTGGGAAAGATCCTGCGAAGATGAAAAGACAAGCTACAGACTGGCAGGTATTATTCCAAATCACATATCTGACAAAGGGACTCACATCTAGTATATGTAAAGAACTCTCAAAACTCAACAGTAAAAATACAAACAATTTGATTAGAAAAAGGGCAAAAGACATAAAAAGATATATCATGGAAGAGGACGTTCAGATGGCAAATAAGCACATGAAAGATGTTCAGCATCACTAGCCATCAGGAAAAGAAAAATTAAGACCATGATGAGAAATCACTACACACTTGAGCAGCTAAAATAAAATAAAAAAAAATAAGAAATAAATAAATAAAATAAAAAATAAATAAGAAATAAAAAATAGTGACAATATCAAATGCTGGTGAAAATATCAAATGCTGGTCTTGAGAAATTAGATGCATAGCTGGTGGAAATGCAAAATGGTATAGCCACTGTAGAAAATACTTTGGCAATTTCTTTAAAAAACGAAACATAAACTTACCATACAACCTAGCACTGCACTACTCAATATTTGCCCCAGAGAAATGAAAACTTAAGTTCACACGAAATCCTGTACATAATTGTTCATAGAAGTTTTATTTCTAATAGCTAAAAACTGGAAACAACCAATATGTCCCTCAACAGATGAATCTTTAAACGAACTGTGATGCAGCCATACCATGAATAACTACTCAGCAATAAAAAGAAACAATCTACTGATAAATGCAACAACTTGGATGGATCTCAAGGGCATTATGCTAAGTAAAAAAGCCAAACTCAAAAGGGCACAAACTATGTAATTCCATTTATATAACATTCTTGAAATGATAAAATTACAGGGATGGAAACAGGTTGGTGGTTGCCAGGGATTAGGAACAGTAGAGGGGAGAGGAGTAAATGTAATAATAAAGGAACAGCATAATAAATTTTAAAAAAGAAAAGAAAGGAACAGCATGGGAGAGATCTTGGTAGTGAGGAAATAGTGCTGTATCTTGACTGCAGTAATGGTTTCAGGAATCAACACATGGGATAAAATGACACAGAACTATATACACATTGTACCAATGTCAGTTTCATGTTTTTAATATTGTACTAGAATTGTATAAGATGTAACATTTGGGGGAAACTGGGAAAAGGGTAAATAGGACCTCTCTAAACTTTGCAACTTCCTGTGAATTTATAATTACTTCAAAATAAAATTTTTAAAATAAAGTTTAAAAATGATTTAAACAAACTAGAAAATAAAACACCTCAGTTAGCTGTTTTTGATGAATCAAAACTAACAAAATTAAACTCAATTAAGAACAATGAAAAAGTTCTGCAGTTAAAAAAAATTTTTTTTGTATGGTATGGAATGTGGGTAACCAGAAGAGATAGACTATTTTCCTAAATGCTAAAAGACATCTGAGGTCAAAAAATCATCTGAGGGCAATCTGAGAAAGATCATCAGGAAGAGTACATTTAAGGGAAGAGTACATCTAAGGATTTAGTTATAAATTTTGTATTATTTCTCAAAAGAATGTTATGTATTTTACTAAAGTCTCAAGGGATAAATAATTTCTATCTCATATAAACTGTAACAGAGAATTAAAAAAGTGAACAAACTCCTTTTATGAAGCCAGTATAATCTTGACACACAAACCAGATAAAAAACAGTACAAGAAATGAAAATTACAAACCAATCGCACTTTTGAACACTGATGCAAAACTCCTAAGTAAATATTTGCAAATACAATTCAGCATGTACTTCGCATTTCATGATCAGGTTTGTCCCAAAAATGCAATAAATAACTGTTTAGTATTTTTAAAATGTATTAATGTAATTCATCATATTAAAAGCATACACGACCAAAACCATATGATCATCTTAATAAAGAAAAAACCGTAAATAAATGTCAACACCCAATCATAATGTTTAAAAAACAAATACCTCTGATTACTCTAGGAAAAGAAGAGTACTGTTTTAACCTGAAAAAGCATTTCCACAAAAACGTACAGCAATCTAGCAAAACACAAAAATCTCATTCTCTTTAAAGTGAGAAAGACAAAAGCACCTGCTATCTCTAGTTCCACTGACTATTTTACTAGAAGTTTTAAGCAACACAACAAAACCAGGAAAAGAAACGAAGTATTAGGACTGGAAGAGTCAAAATAATCATTATTTGCAGGCAGTATAATAGTCTGCATAGAAAACTTAAAAGAATTTGTAGTCTATTAGAACAAATAAGAGACATCAGAAAGGTTGCTGGATTCAAAAGCAATTTACATATGCATTTTATAGCATTCCTATATGCTGGCAGTAACTAATTAGGAAGTGTAATTTTTTTAAAATTTTCACCACAGCAACAAACATATAAAGATACCTAAAAATAAATCTAGCAAAAGGTGTGTAAGAGAATAAAGAATATTATAAAACATTACTGGAAAACACAAGAGATATGAGTAAACAATAAAACACATATACCATATTCATGGGTAATATATACACATATACTCAGGTCATGGATATTCACATCTAATCCTTAGATGTGAATACGGACAGCAATATTCAACTCCTGTCCATGAATGTCAAATTTCTTATCAAAATTTTCCCTAATTAATCTATAAATAAGGTGTTTCTAGTCTAAACCCTATTATAATTTTTCATGGAACTTAAACTGACTCTAAAATGTATAGTAGAGTAAGGACCAAAGCTATTCGGATTAAGAAAAATGAGGAACCAGATGTAGTGGATTGAATTATGTTCCCCCAAAACTCACTGAAGCTTGAATTGTGTCCCCCAAGTTTTATATATTAGGAACTTGGCCCCCACTGTGACTGTTAGGAGAGTGGAAAATCCTATTTTGGTGATTGAAAGGTGGAGCCTTGAAGAGTTGATTAGATTGCAGGACCATGCCACAGTGAATGAATTGACAATGGTGATCAGGGGCATGGTTCTAAGGGCTTTAAAAGGAGACAGAGGAGAGTCCTCTCTCTCTCTCTTGCTCTCTCTGCTCCACCATTTTTGCAGTGGGATACTCTGCCATCCCTGAAGTCACCACGAAAGAAAGCCTTCAATAGATGTTTCCTGGACTCTGGACTTCCTAGCCTCAGAAACTGTAAGCAATACATTTTTTTTTATAAATCATCCATTTTGAAGTATTTTGTTATAAGCAACAAAAACAGACTAATACACCAGACCTACCAAATAAAGACATATAATAAAGTAATAGTATTTAACACTGCAAATTTGGAGCAGAGACCGATAAGCACATCAATGAAACAGGGACAGCAAAAAATATTACCAAGCATGTACAGTACCTCAATATGACCAAAAAGGCATGTCAACTTGGAATGTACTCTTCAATAAATGGTGTTGAGACAACTGGCCTTCCACTTGGAAAACAAAGAAAATTAGCTAACTCTTTTACATCATATAAAAAAATTAACAAAATTTTCTTAGAAGGATATAGAAATTCTTTATGACTTTGAAGTAGGAATGCATTTTTAAAATAGAAACAAACTACAAGACTGAAAAATTTAACCATATCAAAATTTTAAATTCCTAGATGATAAAAAAAAACATTTTAAAAAAATATCATAGAATAAGAGAAGATATCTGTAACAAATTAGTATTGAGCATATATAAAGAGTTCCTATAACCCCATAAAAAAGAAAAAAAAACAATATAAAAATGGGCAAAGACATGAACAGGCAGTGAAGGTACTCAACCTACTAGTAATCAGAGACACAAATTTTTTAAATGAGCCATCATTTTACATTCATTAGACTGGCAAAAATTTAAGTCTAACAATACCGAATGTTGTCAAGGATGTGCGAAAGCAGAACTCTCACGTGCTGCTGATGGGATATAAATCAGCACAACCACTGGGAAGAGCAACTTGGCAATATCCACTAAGGATGAAGAGGTGCACACTCTGTGATGAAACGTTCCACTTCTGATTATTTCCTCTTGGAAAACTAACACATTTGCATAATAGAGAAAACTAGAAAATGTCTAAATGGAAAAAAAACTGTATATTCATGTTAGAATTCTGATCTAGATCTGTATATATCAGCACTGACAAATCTTTAAAACATAATATTGAGGATTTTTTTTAAAAGACAATGCAGAAAGTTAGTTACAATAGGATACCATTTTGGGAATGTTTAAACTCACAAAACAATGTACCCTTGTGTATGTAATGTAAGGATAAAACACAGACTATAAACCTACCAGAAAATATCCAATGGAGGAGGGAACAAGCAAGGAAAGAGGGGAAAGGACTGGGACAGAAAATTGAAGGGGCTGGCACTCGACCTGTAAGTGTGTCATTTATTTATTTACTCTGACACAAAGATAAAACAATGTTACATGTTCATTCCAGGTGCTGGGGCCACGAGTCTCTGTTATATTTCTTTTGCATTTTTTGGCCAAAATCAATTTTGTTTTGTTTTGTTTTCTGGCAGCTGGCCCATACGGGGATCCAGACCCTTGACCTTAATGTTATAACACTGCACTAGCCCAACTAAGCTTACCAGCCAACCCCAAAAATCAAAGTTTTCCTTTTTTTTTTTTTTGTCTTTTTTCATGTCCGGCAACGGATCGCAACCCTCAGTGTCGCGCCCGTACCGGACCGGGACCGGCCACGGGATCGGCCACGGGATCGCAACCCTCAGTGTCGCGCCCGTACCGGACCGGGACCGGCCACGGGATCGGCCACGGGATCGCAACCCTCAGTGTCGCGCCCGTACCGGACCGGGACCGGCCACGGGATCGGCCACGGGATCGCAACCCTCAGTGTCGCGCCCGTACCGGACCGGGACCGGCCACGGGATCGGCCACGGGATCGCAACCCTCAGTGTCGCGCCCGTACCGGACCGGGACCGGCCACGGGATCGGCCACGGGATCGCAACCCTCAGTGTCGCGCCCGTACCGGACCGGGACCGGCCACGGGATCGGCCACGGGATCGCAACCCTCAGTGTCGCACCTGTACCTCGCTCAGCCAGTGAGCGGGAACCGGTTTGTATGTGGGATCCGAACCCTCGGCGGGAGCGCCGCCACAGTCCCAAGCGGTACACTGTAGCAGTGCGCCACCGGGCCGGCCCCCAAAAATCAAAGTGTTAACAGTCTATTAATAAAATGTAAAACCACTTCAGGGCTCAATCTCTATCTCCAGTCTGGCTGGATCTCCTCCCTGAGCATAACCTTTTAGCCAGCTTCCTGCTGCACCTTCACACCTGAATCCTTCAAATGCCCACTTCTAAAATGTGCTTATTTTCTCCTAACCCCTCCCTGCTCCTCCTCCATCCTCTTCCTACAGATGTGACCCCCATACTCTCCTCTGCCTGAAACTGTTCAGTGACTCTCAATATTCTCCAACAACTTCAAGGAAAAAAAAAATAAGGAAAAACTTTCTTCAAATAATCAAGCAAATTTGCACAGAGGGCCGGCCCATGGCTCACTCGGGAGAGTGCGGTGCTGATAACACCAAGGCCCTGGGTTCGGATCCCATGTAGGGATGGCCGGTTCGCTCACTGGCTGAGCGTGGTGCTGACAACACCAAGTCAAGGGTTAAGATCCCCTTACCGGTCATCTTTTAAAAAAAAAAAAAAAAATTTGCACAGAAGCTCAAACAAACCAGACACAAGCAGAGCTGGCCCTGCAGAGCAAGGACAGGGCTTATCAACTCTCCAGTTGCCAAGCCAGGCCCTGACGGAGGCTCTCACAACCAGTCTGGAAATTCCTGGTGCACAAAATAAAAGTACAATCCCTTAAGAGGACACTTCAATGTCCTTCATCACCTGGCCTTTCTCCCCATTTCCAACTGCATCTGCTGCCGCTCTGCTCAGAACCATGCCCTGAACTACCACCAGTGCTTCTATGTGTGCACACACACACCTGCATCTCACCTCGGTGCCCGTCACAGTCAGAAAGCCCTGCTCCAGCACTCACCATACATGCACACAAGCTCCACCTTTTCTCTTCTGATGCCACTTTAGCACATATGTCCTGAACTTTGCCTTGAGAATGGGGGGCCTATGTAACCAGAGAAATTTTTCCACTCCCAGCACCAAGACAGGCCGTGGGCCAACTGTCCAAGGTAACCGCGGCCCTCTACCTATCCAACACCCTCACTTCTGCGTAAACATCTCCTAACTGTGCCTCCTGAAATTCAGCCAACAACAGAACTGCTCTTTTACTCCCACTTCTTTGACGTTTTTATTATCTTTCTAGCTTCTATCACTGCTAAGGTTCTGACAGCACCAGTCTGAGGGCTCTCCTGCTTTTTGACAATGAAGGAAATCCTGCTAGTAACTGTCTTCAATTCCCCTCTTAACGATGACAGGTTAAATGGGGCAGCCAAATGAATGCTACTGACAGTCTTAAATGGCAGCACATTAAAGCAAAGGGTGTGAGGTCAGCCTTTTACAGCTGTTGCACTTAACGAGGTTAAAATCTAATCTTCTGCTCTGAAAAATCAGTAAGTCCAATTTACCAACTCAGCGTGGAATGATCGAGTTCTGGGGCATTCATATTAATAAAATTCACAATTCATCCTACAGAATGCCAATTGTTATAGACTGAAACGTGCTCCCCCAAAATTTGTATGTTGAAGCTCTCACCTTCAAGGTGACTGTATTTGGAGACAGGACTTTTAGGAAGGTAATTAAGGTTAATTGAGGTCATACGGGTGGGGCCCTGACCCAACAGAACTAGTGGCCTTATAAGAAGAGGAAGAGACACCAGAGAGTTCTCCCCCGACCATCACTCCCCATTTGCTCGCACAGAGATAAGACCACGTGGAGGACACAGTGAGAAGGCACCCCTGTAGAAGCCAGGAAGAGAGGCCTCACCAGAAATCAACCCTGACAGTACCTTGATCTTAGACTCTGAGCTTCCACAACTGTGATAAAATAAATTTCTCTTGTTTAAGCCACCCAGTCTGTGGTATTTTGTTATAGCAGCCCTGGCAAAGAAATACACCAGTATAAAATGAGGACACAGCAGACCAATCATGCCTGTCACCAAGGACAACCCATTCATGGCATCAAAGTGTTTAGATCTAGAAAATCAAATGCATCATCAGTTACCCAGCAAGGAAAGAACGAGAATGAGGTGATTTAAATGTTCCCAAGGAATCGAGAGTAGACTTTCTAGTGATCTCAATGCCCATATTCACCAAACAAGGCTTTAGCCTCTGAATAAATACTAATCAAGCTCCTTCCCTCCAGCCTTCCTACACTGTCATGCTCCGTACTGGTCACAAGAACTTGTCATTACAATATCACTGACCCCCTCCCCCAAACAACTTATAATTTCTAATATCACCATTTAGGGAACAGAGTTTCACTTCACTCTTGATAGAAATAGCTTACTCTTCAGGGCACTGTCTCCAAGTAATAACCTTGAATTCAGATAGTTCCAGAGAATTCTACCCTAGGAACAATTAACCTGACCTTGGGGAGACTCCCATGAAAAATAAAGAGTGGGTAGGAAGAACTCGTGCCAAAATGTGAGGACACTTCTTCTTTTAAACTTATCATTGTCTACTGACGAAAAATTAAAGACAGGACACTTCTAAATAATAAAAACAGTCATCAGGTCTCTCATTCCCACACACAAAAAAACTTTCTACAGAGTAAATAGTGCAGTACAATAGCTGTTCAGACCATGAACTTGCTGAGCTAACACAACTATACACGTACATAAAATTACGAGTTAACAAAAAAAAAAAATTACAAATTAACCTTAATGAACCAGATATACCTTTTCTAGGCAGTTCAGTTATTTGTGATTGAATGAAAGGCCCCTCCCAACCTCCCAAGCTGACACTCCAATGACGGTGACAAATGGCTCTATGAGAAGGGAATCAAAGGACTAGAAAGTTGCGGGTGGTTTTAGGTCACAACTACAGCCTATAGAAACACTCAAGAACTGAGTGTCAAAATAAGTAACCCTTCCCAGTAACCAGAATAATCTTCTAGAAGAAGATGGGATGTAAAGTAATATACCTTGTAAACAGAATTAGAATGCTTAGCACAATTCTGAGAAACACAATCCTTTATAAATCCGAGGGTAGAGCTTTACTTACATGAAGGAATAATGAACTGTGGCTCAGTGTTGCCTGCGTAGCCAAGCTTGGTATACCTAAAAGCACAAAGTCATCAACACAGGTTTAGATAATAATACTCTCATCTACATTTCATTAATGTCTTTTATTATAAGCTCTCCAAGTCCTAAAACATGAGCCTCAGAATACTCCCTTGAAATTAAAACAAACAAAACTTGTGGTCACTGAGAATCAAATACTAATTTCAAATACAAAAGCAGTCACAAAAACTTAAAATATTATGCTTGTTTCTATTGGAAAAATAGAAACTTATACTAACACGTAAATTACACTTGTGTATCTCTAATAACTTTAAAAGTGTTTTCACACTTTTAAAAATCTTTACAAAAACCCTCAGAAGTAGATATTATCCCAATTTTGCAGATGAGAAAACTGAAGCACTGAGAAGTTAATAAAAGCTTCCAAAGCCAAATAGCTAGTGAACTGCAGAAAAAGAACCAAATCTAAACATGCAGGCTAGTTCCGGTGCTGGCTCTCTAGGAAGCATACTTACTTCCCAAACTTCCTGAACTTTTGAGGGGGTGAGAAAATGATTATATAATTTTCTTTAAATGTCATGGCATATGTCTAGGAACAGCTACTGCCATCTCCTGAGAATCATCTGACAGGAGCATCTCCTTATCATCTCATTTCAGAAGGAGCCCATTTTCTGTCAAGATACCCTGTATGATAGATTCCAAAAGTCTTAACTAAAACAAATGCCAAAATACCACTATCTGTTCCAAAAGCATTTGCTAATCTCCTAAATATATATATATATATATATATATATATGAAGGATGGGGGGGGAAGGGAGAGACACCACTCAGAACCATCTGCTGAAAATGAAAAACTGAAAAGCAAAGTAATTGAAAAGACTCATCAGCTCTTCCTTTCTTATTAGAACTACAGTACTCTAATTAATAGTAAAGTCTGGACAACCAAGCCATCATTCTGTAGTAATGTTTATAATGAATAAAAATTCTTCCTAGCAGTGTTGAAAGTAGCTTTATTAATTCATTTTATTTTACAAATTATCCCATGATGCTTAATATTAAATTTCTTGATGTGGTAATATTTCTAAATTCTAATAAATTAATTTTATGAATTCTAAATGTATATTACTATATGCTAGTTTTACTATTTTTGAACACACAGTGAATGGATAAGGTTTGGGGAGACAAAAATAGCAAGTCAGCTCTTTTTAAATCAGGCCTTACTGCTAGCCCCTACAGGGTCTGAGATCTTCATGCCACAAAAGCCAGGGTGCAACCAGGCCCTGAGACGCCTCAGGTCCTACAAAGAGTTTCTGGAGGCGAGACCCATCTGAAGTCCTCCCAAGTTCCACACACTACGGAGCTGCGGACAGGGTACACAACCAAGTGGACCCACAAGTCCCCTGATCCAGGGCTCACAGACCGGTAGGGAAGGTTTCAAAACCAAACCAGAGCCCAGGAACTTTCCAGAAAGGAGGCAACATAGAGTGAACTTTAAAAACTACAGATCATCCTGAATTTGACCATCATTCTGGAAGTACATTCTAAATAATAAATACAAATAAACTGAATTACTCTCCCTTGCTAAAGAAGCCTACAGAATCCAACAAGCAGGTCAGAAATAACTAAAATCATCAAATCTAACTTTTTGGTTTTAACGAGCCATGTCAACCACCCCACCCCCCCACTGCCAAAAATTATGTACCTTGCATCTAAATAAATCTACTTTCCTATATTGTTAGATTATGGGTTCCATGATGACTGGAACAGGGTCCTTTTTCATGGTTCTATTTATATCCCCCAGCACAGTGCCTAGCATGTGGCAGACACTCCATAAGTAACTGCCAAATGAATTATTACCAAATGTAAGAAAAGGTAATCACTGTCAAACTGTTGCAGGAACGACGAGTGTTTGAAAGAGAGGTGCTGAAAGTCAAAAGAATTTGACTGAACCAGAAAAGACCAGACATCATTCAATACAATCCTCTACTTACAGATGAGAAAACACTTGTCTATAGGTAATAGCTTTTTAAAAAAAAAATATCTAAACATGGTAAAATGTCAACACTTATTAAAAATAGATGCTAAGTATCATCAATGTCTTTTATACTATTTTCTTGTATTTCAAGTATAGTCGTGTCCCTTAACAATGGAGATAACGTTCTGAGAAACGCATAAGGTGAATTCGTTGTCATGCAAACATCATAGAGTGCACTTACACAAACCTAGATGGTACAGCCTACTATACACCTAGGCTATATGGTATAGCCATTATAATATTATGGAGCCATTGTCATACATGTGGTCCATCGCTGACCAAAAGGTTATCTCTACAGTGCATGTCTCTATATATTGTATTGGTTAAAACCACGCACTTTGGCACCAGACTGCCTGGGTTCAAATCCCAGCTCTGCTATTTGCCAAATGTGTAACTTTGGGCAAGTTACTTTATCCATCTGTATACCAGTTTCCCCATCCTGTAAAATGAGGAGAGTAATGCAACCTACTTCCAAGGGTTAGTATGATAATTGAGTGAGTTAATATGTATAAAAATACTAGAACAATGCTGTCTGTACAAGTTTAGTTACTATTATTTTTACTATAACTTTTCTTTATGTTTGAAATATTTCTTAGTTGAAAATTTTGAAAGGTCAAAACAATGTGTTCTGTGTCCCAAGTCATAGTGTTCATTCTTTCTGCTGTACACCATGAATAGCCTAATTTGTATAGTGGTAAGAATGAAACACAGAAATGAATGGTATGTCTAGGAGATAGCAGATACCCTTCAACAACTATCCCTCATCTCCATCCCAAAGTTTTGTACACTGAAATCATAACTATGACCCATAGCAGCAAAAGGTCAGACTATAAAAATGGACTTGAGCACCTTCAGGCCCACAACTCTAAAATTCAACTAAAATACTGATGATGCCACCCAGCAACAGCTGCTAGAATGTTGAGATTCCGAAGCCATAGCGTTCTTGCAGACAGCATGGTCTTGATATAAGGCCTCTGTCACAGGGTCACATAGGTACCTTAGGCATCAAGAGCGTTAAAGAAACAATGATTTTTATGACTGAGGCAAACTAACATGATGATATATTAATATTCTTATTCTTATACATTAACAGCTTATGAGATCTTCCCCTCCCCTCCTAGCAGAACTGAAGCCATTTGAAAAACAAACACTGGCAAAAGCAAACTATCCACATTACTTGATGGTACTTAATTATCTTTCAATTTTCCTGTGCTATTCCTTATATATTATCAAATACATTTGAGGTTTACTTTCTTGAAGTAATCGCAATGTAATGAATATCTAACAAGATTCTTCCAGAAGATATTCAAATTTAAAATTTTAATAAAATCTGCATCAACATAGGTTCAGACCAAACTGCAGTGAGAATATATTAAATATAACATTGTAAATGTAATCAAAAAAGTATGTGTCCTCAAATTCTTTCTTAGGAGGACAACCTGATGCTAGACAGGCATGCCCCCATTAGAGACGATCTTATAATAGCTCAACTACAGGAAGAGCAGAACCAAAAATATCAACAAATAAAACACAATTCCTAAATATGGGAAGTGTTCAGGACACCATTTATGAAAACAAAGAAATGTCCTTTATTTCAACAAGTTTACTAACTAGAAACTAATATAGCAAGCACTGTATTAGTCACTGAGAATGGGGAGGCTGGGGAGGGGGGAGTGCCATGGCCCAAGCCCTCAAAGTGTTGCTCAAAAATGTTTACCTATTAGATACATAACTCCAAATTGAGTTTTTCATTTGTAGCATGGCCTACTTTATCTGGCAGACAAGTTTAAGATCATCTGGGTAGGTAGGCATCCAGAAAGAATCAGCCACACCTGGGAAGCTCCTAAAATATAAATTCCCAGGGCCTGAGCAAGACTCACTCATGGGAACTTCCAGAGAAGCCTGGGCATCTGTATATTAATAGCCCCTGCCCTATCCCCTAGCCCCCCTCCCCATGGTGCTAATGTTCAACCAGCCTAGGAATCACTGACCTAAACTACACCACATGTGATCATCTTAACATTTTTATGTAATACAAGCTCCCCAACCTCATGTTCATATTCTAACAAAATCACTTAACACCCACCACATTTACCAAATTAAAAATATATATATATATATAGTTGAATTTAATGCTGGTCACAAGTTCAGAAGAAAGAACTCAAATGTACCAATTTTGTGTTATTATTTAGAACACTGTGTGTTTCAGTATTCTATGGAAAAAATGTAGGAAATGCTTTTCAATTCAAACTATGCAATTAAGAAGCAGTGGGGAAAAAATGCAGGCTCAATCTAGCAGTGAAAAAAACTTAAGCTCAGAACAGAAACATTTACTCCTTAGGAAGAGATAACAGAAGGGGGAAAAAATCTCTCAAACTAAAAGATAATAAAGCACTAAAAGCATCCCTCTTAAAGTCAGAATTAAGCTAAGGAGACCCACTATCATTACTCTCAATTAACACTGTTTTGGAAGAAGTAGATATTACAAGTCACAAAGGACTAAATAAAAGGAATAGATATTGGGAAAGAGGAGATAAAAATTTAATTATTTCTAAATGATATCCTGGAATACCCAAGAAATTAATACCTACGGAAATTAGGTGAAAAACTAAAAGCAATAAGAGAATTCAGTAAGATGACCAGTTACTAAATGAATAGACAAAACTTAACGACTTTCCTAACAATAACAAGAAAGAACATCCACTGGATGAAAAGATCCCATTCAGAACGGCAACAACGGAATAATATTACCCTTAAGAATAAACTATAGGATGTGTGTGAAGAACTCTCCATAGACAAGCAGACAAATAAATTGAGACATACCTTAATCTTATATAGAAAGAGTTGACATTTTTTAAAGAAGCATCAAATATCACTAAATCCACCCACAAATTTAATGCAAAACCACTTAAAATCTGGGCCAACACTGAGGCGGTAGTAAATTACACATGGGTAGTAGTATAAAAGGTTCAAGAGTCATTATAAAAGGAAATTTCACATTATTTATCAAAATTTTAAATGCATATACCATATTATCCAAACAGTACATTTACAGGAATTTACCCCACAGAAGATGCAAATATACGTACAAAAAAACTGAAGCACTGTAACAGCAAAGCAACAACAAAAAACTGGAAACATTCAAAATAAGTGATAAATTATATTACATCCATTCAATAAAATGCTATACAACCACCAAAAATGAAGATTTATAGTTACTGCCATAAACAAATGTATAATATAGTTTAAAAGTAGTTGTGATGTGAAGCAGTTTAATGTGTGAAAATACTGGGTATAAATCCTAGCACTAGCTTTGTGATTTTAGGCAAATAAATTAATCCCTCCATACCTGAGTTTCTTCATCTGTGATAGGAGCATAATAGTCCCTACCCCAATGTTAAGAATTAACATTTTTGGAAAACATTTCCTAATTCAAAAAGTAAAATAGGATCCCGTCCGTATTCAATAATTTTATTTATTTACTCACTACTGAATATTATTTGATGTGCACTAGTGATCTGTTTTTTCCATGAATTGTCTTTTCAGATAACTTCTCTACCAGAGTTTCTGTCTTCTTACCAATTTGTATGAACTCTTACATACTGAGGATACTAATGTTTGCTCATGTATAGCGCTAATTTTTCCCAGTTTGTTTACCTTAAGTTATACGCTTTCTGAAATATAATTATTTAAACAGTCTAGGTGATCAAATCTACCAATTATTTTCCTGAATAATTTCCTTCATTATGTTTCTACTTTGAAAGTCCCTCCATATGCTAAAATTTCTTGTTTCTCTTCCAGTTTTACGTATATATTTTATCCCAAATAAGAACTATATTAACCAAATTTTCCCAAACATGTATACATAAGCATAAGACCATCAACTTTTACATCAAAAGCCCTTGGTTTTATCACTACCTTCCAAAAGATAGCCAGCTCGGTGGAGGCAGGCGACATTCTCAAAAATATATAAACTGCTTACAGGTTGCCAGCTGCTCTCAAACTCAGGATTATCTTCCATGTGTCCTCGACCTGAGACCTTTTATCATATGGAAATCAGGAAACACAAAAGAAGAAACTATGGAAGCAGAATCTATAGCTGCATAAAGCAATACCAATATAGTTACACCCCTGCCTTTTAAAATTCAAAGCAGTATAAAATTCAAAGCAGTATAAAAAAGTATCCATTAAGAAATCTCATTCCCTACCAGCCTGGGTGGGGGGGGACCTCAAATCTCACTCCCACTCCTACACCCATCCACCCCATTTCTGCCTTCCGCCCACCTTCTATTCTTGTGTATCTTTCCAATGTTTCTTCCTGTAATACAATATATCCTTATTTGCCCCAAACATTTTCAACAGTTTTTGTGCCAACTCTTATAAAATGCCACTATCTTTCAACAGCAGTAACATGTAGACTTTTCAGTTCTGCAAAGTCAGGAGAATTAATTTACTGTCATCTCAATATATTTATATATAACTGAAATTCCTCCTACTACCATGTGTCTTGAGCAGAAGGTGAAGACATAAGCTCAATTAATGTATTTTCAAAAGTAGAAATGTTACAGATTAAAACAGTGCTCTACATCTTTTCATCTTTAAGCAGAGTTCTCAAACTGTAACCTGCAAGGAGGCTCTTTCGGTTGGGACCCCTTGAGAGGCCCAGTATCAAACCTCAAACTTCAACATTCTTCATCATCCTCAGATCTTCTGGTTTAAATACGGTTTTGATAAAAGTAAAACTCTTCCCAGCTCTTAATAACAGTTTTTAAATAATACACAATCTCCACACTGTGCACTTTAAATATATAATCAACCTTTGCAAATGCTCCTTGAGTTGTTGCATACAAAAGCATAGTCTCTTTTGAACAGCACAAACAGATCAATACATAAGTTCAAATTTATTAACTACTTTATTTAAATTAAACATCTTTTTTTTTTAAATCTATTCGATCTGCCCTTAGACTTTACATCACCAGGGCTGGCCAATTAGCTCAGTTGGTTAGAGCACAGTGCTAATAATCCCAAGGTCAAGGGTTTGGATCCCCATAAGGACCAGCCACAAAAAAAAAAAAAAAAAAATTGTATCACCTAATATATATTCCCCCCCCCCCCTTTTTTTGTCTTTTTTCGTGACCGGCAACGGATCGCAACCCTCAGTGTCGCGCCCGTACCGGACCAGGACCGGCAACGGGATCGCAACCCTCGGTGTTGCGCCCGCACCTCGCTCAGCCAGTGAGCGGGAACCGGTCTGTATGTGGGATCCGAACCCTCAGCGGGAGCGCTGCCGCACTTCCCAAGCAGCGCACTGTAGCAGTGCGCCACCAGGCCGGCCCCTCACCTAATATATTTTAATATAATTGTCTATTTATCCTTATGAATGCTTTTTTTCTCCTCTATGTTATTTGATAAATATAATATCATGAGATACTGCCCCTCTGTAAATTTTGAACTCTTACATCCAGGTTAAAACGGTATTTAAAACGGTGTTTTAACTGTTTAAAATCGTGGACTAAACATATGATCTAATTTCACTTTTTCCCAAAGCCCCACTAAAACCAAAGCAAAATGATTTTTTAAAACCCATATTAAACCATAAGGGAGAAAAGAAGAGGAAACAATAGGAAGATGTTGGCCCTGGAAAGCTGACAATCCATGGTAACTCTTTTTGGAGATGTAAGAAAGCCAGAAGCAGCAAAAACGGCAAACGAGCCCAACATACATTCCAGATTCTCAAAGGCCCTGGAATTGGTAGGTACACAGGCACCTGTGGGACTAGAACTGAAGGGCTGAGGAGCAAGTGTGGACAGCCCCAAACACCAAGGCCATGGTGAGATCCCCTCCCCTGACTCACGCTGCTGGAAACCTGCTCCTTTCTGGCTCCAGCATTTTCTGGAAGTTGGTTCTCTGGAGTGTGAAAGAAAAGTCTTTGGACTCAAAGTGAACTGGCAGGGGTCAGAACACATTGACAAAAATAAAAAATTTTAAATGAACCAAAAAAATAATGATTAAATAAACCTTTGTTCCCTTTGCACTCAAATAATACCCTGCTTTCTTTTAGTTTGTATTTATTTTGGCTTTGAGGGTGGAGGGAAGGTGGACAGCTGGCCAGCACGGGAACCAGCACAAGACCTGAACCCTTGACTTTGGTGTGACGAGGCTGCACTTTGGCCAACTGAGCTAACAGCCAGACATGCTTGGCATATCCTATTACTTTCTGAATGACTTTGACTTGTATGTAACCAACACAGTTTCAGTTTAGTAAAGAATATGAATTTAATTGTCAATAGCAGGTAAGTTCATCTCATGTCAATAGACATAAGTCTTACTCGTTTTAACTTTTATACTAGTCCTTGTTGTTGCCTTTGTTTTCTTTTACTCTATCTATTTTCTTACATGGTTGTTTCTCTTCCTCCCAATTTGTAAATTTCAAAGGTATACAAAGTCTGCCTTCTCAATTTATCATATTCAAAAATGAAACAGTATTCATAATTCCGTACCATGAAAGATGAAGCAAATTAACACAATAGTATCTTCCTATCCCTCCCTTCCCAACCCTAACCTAATTTCCCATTATGTGGACTCTTTCAGGAATTTCTGCGATGGCATGTTATCATTATGTTGATATTTTTAAGACTCAGTCAGTATGTATTCAATTATGAAATACTTCAACCTCTCCATTTATGGATCCTCACTGATTCATCTTTCCATTAGCTAGGTTATATCTGCAAGTAGATTTTTTATTGAGGTTTATGAATGTTATAATTCCTAAGCTTTTGCGCATTTGAAAATGTCAGATGGCATTTTAATAACATTTCAATCCAATCACATTGTCTCCTCCCATCCCCCAACATTCTTAGACATTGTTTCATTAACTTCCGGCAAACTACATTGCTGAAAAGTCTGCGAGCTGATTTTATTTTTCCCATTATAGGTGGCCTGTTTGCTTGTTTTTTTTCCTGCTTAAATACGAGGGTACTTCAAAAAATTCATGGAAAGATTAATCTTTTAATTGCATTTTTCCACAAACTTTTTGAAGTGCCCGCGTATGTGTAAGATTCTTTATCTTTCAGGTTCGGTAAATTCACCAGGATACTGTCTCCATCCTAATGACTCTATTAAATTTCTTCCAGTTCACAGTGGACCTCTGTATCCATATAACTATATGGCCCTTTATTCCAGGAAAACTTTGTCTTTTATGAATGTTTCGTTTTTTCCACTTACTCTATTCTCCTCTTCAGGAACACCAGCTCTGACTACGGTCTATCTCTGACTGCTCCATAGCTTTCATCTTCTAATAATCACTATTAACTCTTTTTTCTTTCCCAGTATGGTCTATGTAATTTCCCAAAGCTTATCTTCCATAAACTAACTGAGATTTCAGAAGCACCGGTACTGCCTCTTGTAGCTTTCAACAGAGTTTTCATTTCTGAAGTGATTTTAGTTTTCTATTTCTTTACTTACAGATATCAGCTCACTTTCACATTGTCCTTTTATCTTCCTTTTACTTTTTTTGAATTACTTCTTTGCTCTTTGGTTTCACTCAGCTCATGTTGTCTAAATGTTTTAAGAGCGAGATGGTTTTATCTAAAACCATCAATTCCTGAAGTACCTCTCCTTTCAAAGTATATTTTTCATCTACTTTTGCTTGTCATGTCCATTTCCTTATTCTAGGCATAGATCCCATGCTTTGAATGAGGGCAGTTCTCTCTGGACCTGCTATTTGCTCAATAACAAAACAATTCCTCTCCCTACTTACAGAGATACCGAATACAACATTTTGCAATCTCTGTACTGTCCTTTGGTTGTTTAGAGGAAGAAAGAAGAATTTGCTGGAATGTGGGTAGTTAGAGCCTGGATGTGGGTATACTTTCCCACTAATTCCATTAAATCCGTTGTTCAGAGGACACATCCAATCCCAAAGCTCATTGTGGAGGATAGTGAGTTTAAGGGGAAATGGCTCATTTTAGATATCAGCAGTTCCTGCTCAGATATAATAAGCTGGTCATCCTCCAGGTTTTCCCTTAGGAAGCCAAGTCAAAGAACAAAAAGACAGCTTACTACATGATCCCTCCTTCAGCCCAGTATGGAAAAGAACTGCTGCCAGAATACGCTTTCTTTGCAATAGCCTATTCATCCTTCAGCTCCCAGCTCTCCAGTAAGGACTGTGAGTGGCGCCTTCAGGAATTTATGCTTAAACACTTGCTACCAGCCAAAGATGGGCAGAAATGTCACATCTCACTATCCTCCCAAATATAGGTCCACACTTCACTGTAAACTTCATAAGATGTGATATGAGTTCTAGCTGGTGCTTTTTCTCTATTTTTGGTTAGTTTTGTTCATTCTGGGAGACTCAAGGAAGGAATATTACATGAATGTATATTTATAACACCATATGTCCAACAAAGTATTAAAGGACCTTTTAGCATGAAAAAGATACATGACATATGGTATAATCAATGCTACTAATGCTTTAGAGAACTTTTCACAAATGAAGTTTTTATGGTGGTATAAGGGGAAAAGTATAGTAATGAATAACAGCATACATATAAAATAAGCTTGTTGACTGCCTTATACTTATTAATTAGAAGTAGAAGGATTTTTTTTCAAATCGGAAGCTGAGAGAGAAAGAGGAAGGAGAAGAGATGAGAAGCTAGTATCATTATTGCTCGTAGTAGAGAGCCAAGAGAAACAGCCACAAATAAAAGGACTATATATAAAGGTAACCAATAAACAAAAACACAATCCATCCTAATGTCCACCAAAAAAGATATAAATCAAATAAAACTGACTATGTGGCAAAAAAATATTTAAATATATAGTATATTATAAATCAATATGACAAAACTGAGGCCAAATATATCAATCATATCAATAAATGTACATGTACTGAACTCACCTATTTATGAGTGTAAATGAGCTTAACTCGCCCATTAAAAGACAACCTTTTAATATTGGCTAACAAAGCAAAATCCAACATATCTTGTGTACAAGAGATAAAGCTAAAGCAAACAATTCAGGAATGATTATAACAAAAGGATGGACAGATATATATATTAGGCAAACACAATGAGAAGCAAGCAGGCATCACATAGCTTGATATCTGAAAAAGTAGAATTCAGGCTAGAAAACACTAAAAGAAGATTACTTTTATAATGCTAAAGCAACAATTCAAGTGAAGATACAAGTTATTTAAATGTAGGTACCCAACAAGGTACCAACATCTTTCACAAAACAGAAAGTACAGGAGATTCAAGGAGAAATAAAAAAGAAACACAAGTGACAGGTGACCTTAACACACCATTCTCAGTCAAAGACACAGATTAAGTGGACAAAAAAAAATTTGGAAGACTAAGTAACATCATTAATAAGGTAGTTCATAAAAATATATGTTGAACTCTGAACTCACCAACAGAGATTATGCCTTCTCTTCAACATACAGAACATTCACAAACCATCTCTTAGACCACAAATAAATAAAGTCCAAAGAACAGAAATAATACAAACAGTACTCTCTAGCCGTAATATAATAAAAAGAAATTTTCTTTTAAAAAAAAGGCCTTTCTACCTGAAAATTTTAAAACATGCTAATATAGAAGTATTGAGTCAAGGGGGAAATTCAAAACAAAACTACAAAAAATTCTTGAAAATAACAAAAAAATACCCAAATCTAAGGGGTACACAGAGCCAAAGACATATCAGCTAAAATTTTGTAGCATTAAATAACTTTTCAGCACGAAGGAAAAGATAAAAATGAATTTAACACCCCACTCAAAAACAAAAACAAGAAAACAAAATAAAGGAAAGCAAAAGGAAGAAATTAATAATCATAAAAGCAGAAATAAAATGTGTCAAAAAACAGAAAAATAATAGAATAAATAAATAAACCCCAAAGATCATCCTTTGGGAAAAAAATCCACAAAACAGGCCACTAGCTAAACCATCGGGAAGAAAAGGTGAAAACATAATACACAAATCTGAGTGACAAGAGAAAAAATAAGCATAAATACAGAATTTTTAAAAATCAAGAAGCTACTACATACATACATTTGAAAAGTCTAGATGAAATGGCTGTTTTTTAGACAAATTCATCATACCAAAATTGATTCCACTATAGACAGAAAGTCTAAACACACGTATAAGAAACAGAGCAGTAGAAATCCCCTCCACAAGAAAGCACTAAGCCTAAAGGGTTCACTGGGGAATTCTACCAAGACTTTAAACTCAATCCCAATACTAGTTAAACTATTCCAGAGCATAACAAAAGAAGGAAAAGTTCTGAACTTGTTTTATGAAGATAGTGTAACTGACCACAAAATCTGACCATGATTACACCAAAAAACAAAACTACAATATAAATCACACTTACATTGACGTAAAAATCTACATAAAATATTAACAAACAGAATCCGCCTGTACATCAAAAAATAACGCATCATGATGGAGCAGGGATTATTCCAGAATGCAAGAATGGTCAACATTAGAAGACCCATTAAGATAATCCATTATATTAACTGGCTAAGGAAGAAAACCACGTGTTCCATCTAGAGTAAAGATATGTGACAACATCCAACACCCATTCATGCTATAAACATTCCAAAAAATATGAATTGACAGATACTTTCTTAACGTGATATATATGCACATGTACACATACATATATTTCTATGTATGTAGACACACACATACACACAGCAGCCCAAAGCCAGCATCTTATTTTGAAACACGAGAAGATACCCCACTAAAGTCAGGAAAAAATAATGCCCATTAACACCACTCCCATTTAATACTGTTTTGGAGAGACTGGCCACCACAGTGTGTCAAAATAGTTGCATTTTAGAGTCCCTAAAAATGCAAAGGAAGAGGCAAAATAATCCCTATTTATTAATGACAAGATTTTATATCTGGAAACCCCTAAAGATCAAGGGAAAAAATTCATTCAAGTAATACGAGCATTTTGTAAAGCAGCAAGTTATAAAATTAACACATATATTCAATAAAAACAAGATAAAATAAAAAAGACATTTGTGATAGCAAAAAGAAAATCAAATAGGTGTAAATTTAACAAGAAACATACCTGAGGAAACACAATATTCCTAAAAAACACAAAACAGACTTGAACTAATAGAAAGATATACCACGTTCTTTAATGGGAAGACTCAACATCATAAAGATGATGATCCTCATTAAATTAACTTATAAATTTAATACAACCCCAATAAAAACACCATCAGGCTTTTTTTCCCCCTGAACTAGAGACTAAAAAAGAAGAATGGGATGGGCGGGGTAAGTCAGTAACATCAGATATTAAATCATTCTAAATAGCCTCAACAATTAAAATTCTGTGGTACTCTTTTAAAAAATAAAATAAAATAAAATAAAATAAAATTCTGTGGTACTACTGTATGAACTAATACAACACAAAACAAAATCCAGAAATAAACACAATTACATAGACAAATTTAGTACACAATAAAAGAGCATCTCCAGTCACTGCGTTTTATTCATAAATAATGCTGAGATAAAAGGAAAAAAGAATTGGATCCAACTGGATCCATTCCTCATAAAATTTATTCCAGGAGAAATTCCACATGAATTAGAGATTTAAATGAAAAAATGAAGCTATTAAAAAATATACATATATAAACTGAGAATGAAAAAAAAAACCTTTAACTATGACTCAAAATCCAGAAACAATGAGGAAAAGATTAATAAATCTGATTGCTTAAAAAAAAAAAAAAACTTTGCATGGTAAAAGACAAATGATAAATAGGGAAAATGTACTTGCTTACATCCTAGGTGCAGAAGAGTTAACAGGCCTCAGACTGCTATCTCTACAAAGGCCAGCTTGGCAAGCATAGCCTTTGGCTGGCGTCTGGGAACCCTTTGCATGGTAAAAGACAAATGATAAATAGGGAAAATGTACTTGCTTACATCCTAGGTGCAGAAGAGTTAACAGGCCTAAGACTGCTATCTCTACAAAGGCCAGCTTGGCAAGCATAGCCTTTGGCTGGCGTCTGGGAACCTGGATCTTGGGAGGGTTCCCACCATTTCTTAAATGCATACAACGTGGTTTATGCCAAACCCCTGCTTTCCTTCTCAGGCTCTGGAATTTTGGTACATGCTATGCAGAGGTGCCTGTGTGACCAGCTCCCACTGAAAACCCTGGGTGATGAGTCTCTAGTGAGTTTACCCAGTAAACAACATTGCACACATCTTGTCACAGCTTAATGGAGAAATTAAGTGTATCTGTGTGGCTGCACTGGGGAAGGACTCTGGAAGCTTGCACCCAGTTTCCTCCAGACTCCACCCCCGATGCCTTTTCCCTTAGCTGTTTTTGTTTTAACACCTTTTCATGGTAGTTCTGTGAGTCTTCCTAGCAAATCACTGAACCTGAGTATGGTCTGTGGAACCCGCCCCCCCCCGACACACCCTAATATATGATGAGCTTCTAAAAATAAAGCAGAGAAAAATGGGTTATAGAAATGAAGAGATGGAAAAAAAGAAATGCAAATGGCTCTTAATCATATAAAAAGATGCTTTATCTTCCCACATAATAAGAAGTTCAAACTAAAACTAGTGAAATACCATTTCTCATCTTCTAGATTGGTAATAATCAAAAAATTTGGTAATACGCTCTGTTGGTAAGTCTTTACGACACAGGCACACTCATACATTACTGGTAAGAATGCACAGGAGTGAATGGGATTTGACACTGTCTAACAAAATTACATATGCATCTGCCCTTTAACTCAGAAATCCTATTTCTAGGAATCTATCCCAGAGAGAGATACTCTAGCAAAATAATACCAAAAAATTGTATACATATACAAGAATATCATTGCAGTCTCGTGACAAAGCAGAATGCCCTAAAAATGATGAAGACATGTTTAAAGAACACAGAGCCAGCTTGTGGGGCTTCGGTTAGCCAAATCTGGGACAATTTAAATATCAAAACAAATAATGGCAATAACAGATAATAACACATTGAATACAAGGATGACATAATGGATTATACCCTTTGAATAAAACAATAACCCACACAAATGATAAATAAATAAAAGGACCTACAGAAAAGCTCTTCCTTACAGTAAAACATTCCCTAATAAATAGACACATAATAATGGAATTTAAAAATCACCATTTTGCAACCATCACTATAATAAACCAATTCTGGCAAGAATCACCACTGGATACTAAAACTAATGGGTGAGAGTTTGAGGAAGAACAGGGTATTTAAACAAAATATCTCCCCACAAATGACTTACTAATTACAAAGGGAAAAACAGTAACTGTATGGTGAAGAAACCTAGCAGACATCACCCTATTCAAATGATCCAAGTGAACATCAAAGAACGAGGCAAATAACTATCTGCAGTCTTTTGATGGGATGTGCTAAGAAGGGATCAACGTCACTTCTGTGGTATTCCTGACAAAAATGCATAACCTGTATCTGTCACAGGGAAACACCAAACAAGCCCAAATTAAGGGACATTATACATAACAACCAGCTGTCAAAATATCAACGTCTTGGGAAAAAGAAAAGGTAAGGAACTGTTCAAGATTAAATGTGACTTAAAAAACATGATGACCACCAAAGGCAGGTATGGTGCTGGACAGGGGAGAAGGTGAGATTCCATAAAAGACATAAAAGGGATTGTTCATGTGAATCCAGACTGCTTATTGGATAATATTATTGTGTAAATGTAAAACCTTTCGATTTTGATAACTGATCTTTGATTATATAAAAGGTCCTTGTTCTCAGAAAGTATACTTTGAAGTATCCTGATGTAAAAGGGTATGATATCTACAACTTACTCTCAAACGACTGTGAAAAGCAATAATAAAACATACACATATAGAGGGAAAATGATAAAGCCAATGTTAATGTTGGCAAAACTGGAAGAAGAGTATGTAGTAGTTTTTGTTCTCTTGTAGCTTTTAGGAGATTTGAAATTATTCCAAATTAAGTTTAAAAATGCAAAAACCTTTATTAAAACCATTCAGTTAAGAAAAGTGAGACTGCATTTGTGGAATATTCTCTGAAAACTATGCAGCCTAGTCATTCCTTTAAATAGACGAAGCTTTATTTTTGGATCTAGCAAATCCCTTTGTCCATATGATCCTGGTCCCAACACCCCTGCGCTTATTCAGTTGGCCTCAGGTTTACCAGAGGATTCAAGGCCACTAGGATGAAATTTACTTGCTATTAAAAAAAACACTGTGTAGTACATTTTCTACTAAATTATTAGCACCCACTATGTACAGCTCAGCATAAATTTTTCTTTTAAAATTTGGTACTAAAAAAGGCTTTTTCACCTGAAAAATCGGTATTTCTCTTCCTTGCTGAAGACAGGAATCACATAACTAACAATGACTCTCTTATAACAATGTCAGGAACACTAAGGCCAAATGTCAGGAACACTAAGGCCAAAAGTGAGGACCCTACAGCAACCACTGGTCTAAAGTTCAGGGTGGCTTCCCAGGTCCATTCTTTTCCTTAGTCTTGGTTATTTCTACCTACATTTTACCACTTTTTGTCCTATTTTGAGGTAAAATTCAACCCAAAACCATTTTAGCCCTCTGGGAAATATAAGAACTATTAATATTCTAAAAAGGATAGGTAGGTTCTTCCAGGCCATACACTGGGCATTTGGGAATTCATGATAACCACAGTAGCCTCCATAACAGAATATACACACGTGAAACCCAACAGGAAGATTCCCTGCTGCTAAGTTTCGACACCAAAACCTATGACAGCCTGAAGCATGACTCTGGGCCAGAAAATAATGATCTACTGAAGTTGAATCTCCAAGTGAGCAAAGTAACATTAATCACTTACCTCAAAAGGTCAAAACTGAGCATATTTTAGATATTTATAGCAAAAATGATGAGTAAGGTCCCCAGCTTACTAATATAAAGGCACGACAAATTCTGTGAGCATTATTTTATTGCTACTACTAAGAAATGCTGTATAGGGCCGGCCCGTGGCTCACTCGGGAGAGTGCGGTGCTGATAACACCAAGGCCCCGGGTTCGGATCCCACATAGGGATGGCCGGTTCGCTCGCTGGGTGAGCGTGGTGTTGACAACACCAAGACAAGGGTTAAGATCCCCTTACCGGTCATCTTTTTAAAAAAATTTTAAAAAATAAAAAATAAAAAAAGAAATGCTGTATAATTCAATAGTTTTGCAAGACCAAAAATACAAGAGCAAAAATGCCACATGCAAATGTGGAAATGAAAAATCCTTTCAGAGGTTGCCTTCACTCCTGACACAACTAGACCTGAGAGGGCGTGGGGTAAACAACGAAATTGTGGGGGCAGGGGATGAGCGAGGAAACCAATAATGGGGGAGGGCAGTTGTAATATCAATACTGATTTTGGCTTGTGTTATGGTAGCAAAGCAACTTCTAAAATAAAGAGCCATGGGCCGGCCCGTGGCTCACTCGGGGGAGTGCGGTGCTGATAACACCAAGGCCACGGGTTCGGATCCCACATAGGGATGGCCGGTTCGCTCACTGGCTGAGCGTGGTGCTGACAACACCAAGTCAAGGGTTGAGATCCCCTTACCGGTCATCTTTTAAAAAAAAAAAAAAAAAAAAAGAGCCACAAAACTTCTGGTCCAATGTGCACAAGCGAAGAGGCATTTTTTTTCCAGCCTTTTGCCACCACTGGTAGATTCAGCAGCAAAAGGAAAGAACTATCAGTAGGAGATGGACTATAGCAAATTAAAGAAGACACCCCCACAAGGTTGTCAAGGAAACCAAACCAAGTGGCATTTTTCTACAGAAGAGAATCAAGGGTAAGGTGAATATGCCACGGGATATTCCGTGGCAAAAATGATTAAAACCCCTTCTTGAAAAATCTTTAAGGGACGAAATTTACTTCCAGGCTATTTTATTAAGCACTACACCCATGATGCAAAAAGGCAAATTTGTATTCCCAAACTACCAGTTCAATGAATTCAGCAATCACCTTTCTAAAATCAGCTAAGCTTGGGCCACTGACATTTCAGGACATTTCCTAGGGTCTCTTTTGGATAGCATAACATCAAAAAAACAAAGCAAACACACCCAAAATGTAAAATAAAACTTTTTTAAAAACATTTTTTTAAACCAACTTATACTACAAACAGGCTTTCCCAAATTTAGATTGCTTTCCAAAATGGAGTCTTTTAAACACATCATTTTTAGGCAAAAAGGCAACTCCATGCAAACTAAGCCAAGAGCTTATGCCAATTCATACTGGAAAAGAGCAGAGTGGGCAGTAAAAACGGTGTCAGGTTGGTAGATCAAGGTAAGGATCCGCACAACTAGGTGGTGAAGAACCAGCAGCCAGGAGAAAGGACACGCACAGGAGGGCACAGGGATGAGGGCCAGCTTCAGGAATGCTAGAAGGCAGGGACACCGCTAGCTAGCAGCTAGCAGGTCAGTGACACTAAGAGGACCTGCAGGCACCTGAGCCTCACAAGCCGGCATTCCAGCAAGGCGAGGTTCTGCGGGCGCCCCGACCCCGGCAGGACGGAGCGGGCTGCGAGGCCAGGGGACCCCCGGCCAACCAGGCGAGGAGGGGAGGCGAGGGGACCTGGGGCACACGACACTGGGCACCGCGTCCCTCCCCTCAATTCTGCTCCTGTCGTGGACCCTTCCTGGAGGGGAAAAGGGGATTTTACACCATCAAAGCGAAGCGTGGAGGGGAGCGGAGCCGGCGCCCCCACCTGCGCAGGTGGTCGGGGGGCCTGAGACCCGGGGCGGCGG
>NW_007727690.1:167727-177689 GCF_000696425.1 Galeopterus variegatus
AAAAAAAAAAAAAAAAAAAAAAAAAAAAGCACTTCAAGAAAAATCCTTATTAATTATTTTACTGGGGGGGTTTGTTCCCTTCAATATACTTTGCAAAATTCCTACTGCTGCTAAGTGCATATTAACCTAGGACTATTTTCCCTTTGAGTAGCTCAACCTGCCTCCCTAACTTACGCCCTGCATTCAATTTGTGATGAGAGAAATGTTTTAGTTGGCTTTCGTCAGCAGGAAGAGGCATCTCTTTATTACGCTTCTACCTAACAATGGCCTCCAACTCCACCGCCTCCCAACAGGCAGAAACATGGAAACCACAATGCTCCCTGCATAGAATTCTGGATCTACTCCATGGTAAATAATGTGACTGTTTCATAACTACCATCCTGACTACTGCATCATCCCAGCACCACTCTCCAGTGAACTTTTAATAAACACCTTACAATGCTGGTGATGGTATATATTTGTGCATATGAAGATAGCTTAAGAAAAAAATAATCAAGGATTAGAGATTGTCTGTCTAGTGGGATTTAGTCCATGCATACCAGACAATGCAATCTTAATTTCCTGCATTTAACTAGTTGTGCTGGGCCAAGAAGGAAAGAAAGAACACAAGAATTAAAGGCTCTCTTCAAAAGCGGCCCACCCAGCAGCTCTGTGAATCTTAAATCTCAGAGCTGTAGGCAGGAACTATCTGTGTGTTCCCTGTTGCCATGAGGATGCGAACAGAGACAGGAGTACCAAAAAATGAGAACCTCTGTGTCTTCACATAGCACTCTCCTCGTCTGATAAGGACACCAGTCATATTGGATTAGGACCCACCCCAATAACCTCATCTTAATATGATTACATCTGCAAATATCCTGTTTCCAAATAAGATCACATTCACAGGTACTAAAGGTTAGGACTTCAGCACATCTTTTTATGGGACACAATTCAACACCTGACACCAGCCTACGCCAAAAGCAGTCTTGGTAAGGGGAACTGATATACTGTGTTGATTAGACTGTTGAAGACCATCCCCTTGGGCTGGAGGGAACCTCATGTCCTCTGAAGTGTATGGCTGCCGATACCGGACTGGGATTGGCTTTGATCAGCAAGAAGAAAAATACCCATTGTGTGAGGACACAAAGAGAAGGTGGCCATCTGCAAACCGGGAAAAGAGGGCTCACCAGAACCTGACAGTACTGGCACCCTAATCTCAGACTTCCAGCCTGCAGAACTGTGAGGAAATACATTTCTGTGTGTAAGCCATGCAGTCTCCAGTATTTTGTCATGGCAGCCTGACCAAACTAAGACAATCCTCACCATAATTTTTTGTGTTATTCTTCTTAGATTGTAAGCTCCTATAGATCAGAGACTGATTGCATCTGTTTTGACAGTGCCTATGGCAAAGCATCCACAGAGGTATAAATCTCAGGATAAGAAGCACTTCAAGGGCCGGCCCGTGGCTCACTCGGTAGAGTGTGGTGCTGATAACACCAAGGCCACGGGTTCGGATCCTATATAGGGATGGCCGGTTCGCTCACTAGCTGAGCGTGGTGCTGACAACACCAAGCCAAGGGTTGAGATCCCCTTACCGGTCATCTTAAAAAAAAAAAAAAAAAAAAAAAAGAAGCACTTCAAGTACAATCCTTATTAATTATATTACTGAGGAGGTTTGTTCCCTTCAATATACTTTGCAAAATTCCTACTGCTAAGTGCATATTAACCTAGGACTATTTTCCCTTTGAGTAGCTCAACCTGCCTCCCTAACTTACGCCCTGCATTCAATTTGTGATGAGAGAAATGTTTTAGTTGGCTTTCGTCAGCAGGAAGAGGCATCTCTTTATTACGCTTCTACCTAACAATGGCCTCCAACTCCACCGCCTCCCAACAGGCAGAAACATGGAAACCACAATGCTCCCTGCATAGAATCAGTGATTTCCTATTATTTTGGAATTTGCTCCAAACCTTTGTTATGGCATTCAAGGTCCTCTGTGATTTGCTCCAAAGTTACATTTCTAATCTCATCTCACATTGTGCCCCTTGACACACCTGGACACACTAGGCCACCCACCGTTCTTCATACCCTCTAAACTGTTGGGTCTTCATGCAGGCCCCTCAGTCTAGAACATTCTTCTTCTCCTACCTAGTCATCCTCTTCATCCTTCAAGACTCTATTCAGGAGCTGGACAGTTAGCTCACTTGATTGGAACATAATACTGATAATTACCAAGGTCAAGGGTTTGGAGCCCTGTACTGGCCGGCCGCAAAAAAAAAAAAAAAAACCTGTTCGAAGCTCACTCATCCTTCCAATTTCAGTCCAGTTCACATCCACGTCATTTGTTCATTCAACAAAGTAGGCAGAGGACTTTCTTATGCCTGTCATCAGAATCAGTCACTAACTATATGCCTACTGGTCAGAATCTAGAGATGGAATCTGGGGATCTGCATTTTAATAAGTTCCTCTGTCCTATCAAACAACATTTTGATTTTACTTGTAACAATTTCCTATCCAACTTATATGGAGAACTGAATTACAATAATATCTTTGTTTACAATGCATTTTCAGTACATTGTTACATTTAATCTTCATAACAATCCCATGAGGTAGATATTATAAATACCTCTTTTTTTTTTTTTTTAACCAGCTGGCCGGTACAGGGATCTGAACCCATGACCTTGGTGTTATCAGCACCATGCTTTGTCAAGTGAGCTAATCAGCCAGCCCTGTAGATTCCTTTCTTAATCAAAATAGAAGACTGAGTTTCATACTTTGAAAATTAACATAGATTAAAACTTAATTTTGTTCTGAGCACCTTTAGGCTTTCTTGAGAAAATGAAAAAAGGCCAAAGCGTTGCAAAACCAGCATCTGGTAAGCATAGGTGTAATGTGTGTTAGAGCCAGACGGCGTCTCAGTGATCAGTCCTTCAGACTAGCCCGGCCCTTTTACAATTTCAAATATACTTTTCTACTTTTGAACACTTTACCTTGAAAGTCTTCTATTTCCAGTAACAAATGCCCATGAACTCCCATCAGGCAATCACTCTATGTTCTAGAGACTGAGTAGTACCCAATTAAAAATTAAGTTCTTTTGCCAACAGGGAAGAAAGCTGCTGAGTAGTGTAGCTGGACTTCAAGTGATCTGGACAGAGCGTCCTGCCAAAAGGCAGGCCCCAATGTTTCTTGCCATTGTGCAATTTCACAAGCAACAGGTTTTGGAGGAGTTGGTTTTCCAAGGGTCTCTCCTCCCCATACTGATGTTCATGCTAGAACATTTTTAGAAGCAGCACAGCAGGAACTCTTAACTGTATTCTTAATCCAAACATTTTTAGTTATATTAATTTATACTAAGAAAAATGGATGAAATTAATTTTACTTGCTTACTGCAGAATGGAAAAAGCCCAAATTTTGAAGTCTTTAAGACCTGTGTTCAAACTCCATCTCAGAAACTTAAGTGTGTTTTTGTATGAAGTAATGTATCTCCAAGCTTTAGTTTCCTTATCTATAAGGAAGGCTTCTTCTGAGTTCTAAGGTTAGTGTATAAAAATACCAGGCACTGTAACATGGAAAGTGTTCAATATCATGGCTGCCCTGATTCTCAGAAGCTGTTTTCCTCTGATTAGTAATTCTCTTAGTTTTAGATTTGTGCAGCCAAAATCACACAGCTCAATTGTGGCTACATGGATTATAACTGGGGTATTAAAAAGGGTTAAAAAAGAACTATCCTCAGTATTACTTAAGATTTGAGACATTTTTCCATTAATGGAGATGAGCTATGTTGCATTATTCAGGTCCTCTTACCAGCTCTCCCTTGTGACAAAGACACTTAATTGTCGTGGTGCTAAAGCTTTTTAATTCAGAGCTAAATAGTCTGTGTTGGTCAAAGGTGTAGATTTTGAGGCCAAGCTGCCTGTTTTAGATTTCAGCTCTGACTTTATGCATTTGAGATCTTGGACAAGTTCCTTAATCTCTCTGTGCCTCAGTTTCCATTTTGGTGAAATGCAGGAAATTATAGTACCTACTTCGCAGGGCTGGTATAAAGAATAAAGAGGTAATTTACGTAAAGCCCTTACAATAGTGCCTGACACATAGCAAGTATAGAATAAGTCATAGCTACTATTGTTATTGTTATCATTATGATTCCATAATTATTATTATGTGGGAATCAAATGTTCCAAGTTGACCTAATTACTAATCAGTTTTTAACCCATTGAGCTATAGAAAAACTACCACTGAAAAATTTTGCAGTCATTCCAAGCTGACGGCTTTATTTCTGCCTTCAAAAAGAATAGCTCAATTTAAAAGCAATTAGTACCCAGGTAAAGCATGTTGCTTTGCATTTGCAACATGCAAAAAGCTTTGGGCTTCCCTGGGATCACCTTGTAAGCAGTTTCATTCAAAGAAGCATTGTTCAGGCACTTAAAATCATTTAAACTCTTTGAAATCACCATGTTGGTCTTCCAAGCAAGCACTGCAGAGAAGTGGGGGCTGGGGAGAATGCCTTACACTGATCCTGCCCTGCAGACCTCTCACAGCCCTTTCACCATCTCTCCTTCTCAGCCCACCTGCCCCAAATTCACATGCAGCCCTCAGAGCCACCTCTCCTTGCACAAGCTACTTCTGTTTTCTCATCAGTAACTCTCTGCACTTTTAAACAATATCCATCTAGCTCTTGAGTTTTGTCTTTTCTGCCCATCTCTCCTGTTCTGGGCTCCAGGTCTTGTTCCTAAAAAGGAAACAGATATTTATAGTCATAACTTAAACACCATTTCAGCTGAAACACTACCAAAACTCTCCTTATTGGACAAAGAAGAGGTTTCCCTATCCCCTAATTCATATATAAATATGAGTATTTATGTCAACATGATACAGATTTCTGTACCAGAGGAGCTAGTATAAGTATAGCTTCACACTTTTGAAGTGACTGATCTTTACTTTCACCAAGACAGGTCCTGGTTCCCACAGACCTGCTCACCACAGGAGTTGGTAGCCTGCGGTTCAGTAAACGTGAACCCCCTTGCTTGTGTATGGACGTTGCTATAGCTGGAATGATGACATCCCCTCCAAAATTCATGTTGAAACTTAATCCCCAATGTGACAATGTTGAGAGGTACAGCCTTTGGGAGGTGATTAGGTCACAAGGGCTACACCCCCACGAGCAGGATTAGTGGCCTTAAAAAAGTTGAAGGGAGTCCTCGCTTGCCCTTCCCTCTTCCACCACGTGAGGACACAGAAACAGGGCACCGTCTTGGAAGCAGAGAGCAGCCCTCACCAGACACCAGTGCCGGCACCTTGATCTTGGCCTACAGAACTGTAAGAAATAAATTTCTGTTCTATGTAAATTACCTAGTTTCAGGCATTTTTTTAATAACAGCACAAGTGGACTACGACAGCTGTCCATCATCACACCCCAATATACAGCTCCATTTAGAACTCAGTTAACAACAGAACAGCTGCCAATCAAATTCTCACTGGCCAGTTTCGGAAAATGTAATCTTCAGTCCAGTATCAGCAGAGCAGAGCTTTCTCCTGTCTTCTGCACACCCCTCCCCACAGGGAACATCTCCCCAACCCCAGCCCGTCTCCTGACTCAGCTCTGATGCAGAGGAAAGACCCTGGCACCTCCTCTCTCTCTCTCTTCCTCTCGCCATGTGATCTGCTTGTACCTGCCAGCTGCTGCCACTTTCCGCCATGAGTAGAAGCAGCCGAGGCCCGTGCCATTTGCAGCTGTCCCAGAATCGTAACCCAAATAAACCTCTTTTCCTTATAAATTACCCAGTCTCAGGTCTTTCTGTTATAGTAACACAAAACGGACTAAAACATTTGCAGCTGTCCCAGAATCGTAAGCCAAATAAACCTCTTTTCCTTATAAATTACCCAGTCTCAGGTCTTTCTGTTATAGTAACACAAAACGGACTAAAACACATATTATCTTTAAATTCTATTTTTCCATGGACTTTTCACAGTACTCTCATATATACATATGTATGTAATGCCATATGTATATATAGATACAAATATACATGCTACTGCAATAATACTGTTCTAGAGCATACACAAAAGATAAAATATTTTATTATATTTTTTTCTATATTTGAAAACTATACTGAACACTGAAAACCGTTATATCAGGCAAGTAATACAGAACAACTTCCAAAAAATATTGATCTGGCAATAATGAGTGGGATGGTTTGAGTTGGCACTAGAGTACGTAGAATATCATGCAAATTCACAATTACAGGACGTTAAGGCCAGAAGCAGGAAAGCACTAGCATGAGGGCAGAGAAGAGATTGACAAAATTGTAAAGAATGAAAGAAATATTTTTAAACAGTTCTCATTTTATTTCATTATTAACAGAACAAAAAATATTTTACTTTGTGATTACGTTTTATTATTTCTTTTTTTCTTTTTTTTTTTTTTTTAAAGATGACCGGTAAGGGGATCTTAACCCTTAACTTGGTGTTGTCAGCACCACGCTCACCCAGTGAGCGAACCAGCCATCCCTATATGGGATCCGAACCCATGGCCTTGGTGTTATCAGCACCGCACTCTACCAAGTGAGCCACGGGCCGGCCCCCTACGTTTTATTATTTCATAAGACCTTTATTTACCACAGTGGTGCAGTTATCCAAAGGCTGGTATCAAATCTGGTTTACTCCTGTACTTGTTTTCATGACTCAATCTTACCAGCATTGCTGAGAAAGATACTTAACAAAAGCAGCGAAAAGCATCTCTAAATGCGAAGACGCTTTGAAGTACCCCGTGATGTGCCACCCAGTGATCCCACGTGTAGTACAGAAGATTTTCAGGGTCACTTCCCAACTCACTGCAAACCTTTGTGAAGCTCACACAATTTAAGATAATGCAGTACATGCAAAGCCACTTAACCCAGTGCAGGTAAACCGCTGACGGGCATGCTAGGCTGAAAGCCAGGGGATGAGCTGGGGCGGGCACCAGCCCTCGGATCCTGCTCTTTACCCTCCTTCGCAGTGTCTCATGTCCTTCAGTCTATTAGCAACTGGCAAAGCTTGGTTTCGTTTCTTTTTACGTGAAAAAAGTAGATGCAAAAAGTAGTCCCCACTTATCTGTAGAACACACATTCCAAAACCTGCAGTGGATGCCTGAAACCACACATAGTACTGAAACTTATGTATACTGTAATGTATAAATCAGGCACAGTAAGAGATTAACAACAATAACTAATAATAAAACAACATAATTATAATAATATACTGTCCAGATTTCTTCTTACCGAAGATCTTAGCAACCTCGACATACGATCTTTTTTCTTTCCAGAACTTTCACCTTTTCACTTAAAGGAAATACTTTATGGCTTCTCTTTGGCATATCCGAATCACCAGCATCACTCCTCTTCTACTTTGGGACCATCATTAAGTAAAATAAGAGTGACTTGCACACAAGCACTGTTGCACCACGACAGTCAGTCTGATGACCAGGTCAGCTATTAAGTGACTACCAGGCGGGCACCGTGGATGTTCTGGACAAAGGGATGATTCATGCCCCTGGTGGGACCGAGTGGGGTGTGTGATTTCATCATGCCACTCAGAACAGCCCTCAATTTAAAATTTATAAATTGTTTCTTTCTGGAATTTTCCATGTGATAATTTTGGATTGCTGTTGACTGTGGGTAATTAAAACATGGAAAAAAAGTAACCACAGATAAGGGGGGACTACTATACAAGCATTATTCTTTATATTTTTCCTGCAACCTCAGCGGTTTGACTTAAATAAACCCCACCGGAGACCAGTGCCCTAGGAGATGGGGGATGCCAACTTCCAGGCAGGCTAGGCTTTTGAGCCCCCAGCGAACCAAACCTCAGATGAGAACCATGCACAATGTGGGGCCAAGGACCCCCAAGAAGGTTCCACCCTGTGGGCTGCCAAACCCCGGCTCTATCTGCAGTGAACCATGTTCCAGGTATGAGGGCAACAGAATGAATTACTCAGCCTACCCTCCATGGCCAAGGGAATCCTAAATGGTTTTTTTGTTTGTTTGTTTGTTTTCTCTCTCGTTAACTCAGTGATTAGGCAAGACTGAACATAAAAATTACAAATTTTCTTTTTTTTTTTTTTTGTCCTTTTTGAGACTGGCCGCACCGCCCTCAGCCAGTGAGCACTGCGAGCGCACCGGTCATCCCTATATAGGATCCGAACCGCACTCCCGCCGCACCCTCCTGAGTGTGCCACAGGCTCGGCCCTAAAGATTACAAATTTTCAATTCTGCAATTGGATAGGGCTATTTATAGACAGGAACTAGCAATAGTCAGTCACTGAGCAAAACCATTTTGAAGGTTCTGGTCCTTTATCCATTTCAAAATATGGGACCTTCAGCCTATTACATAGCTACCTAGATCTTAGCTGCCTCATTCGTAAAATGAAGGGGTTGGACTAGATCCTACTCAAAAATCCTTTAATTCTATGCAATGAAAAGGTGGTAAATACTAACCACCTCTGGAAATGGAGTGCCATTCATAAATTTTATTTGTGCTTTCTAATCATTTATTTATTTATTTATTTTTTTTTTTTAAAGATGACCGGTAAGGGGATCCTAACCCTTGACCTGGTGTTGTCAGCACCACGCTCAGCCAGTGAGCGAACCGGCCATCCCTATGTGGGATCCGAACCCGGGGCCTTGGTGTTATTAGCACCGCACTCTACCGAGTGAGCCACGGGCCGGCCCCATTTATTTTTTAAAAAAGAAAAAATATTTAATACTTCTCTACAATCCTTTATCCATACCCTTTGGCAGCTGCATTTCAGAATTCAGAATTGCATGGACTTCAGAAAGGAAACACAGCACATGTGCCGACCATGGCCCAGCATCAGCAGGGTCTGCCCCAGCACCCTGTAATCAATCACACTCACACTTCTGCACTGAGACATATTTGTACTCACACTGAGTAGGATAAAGACTGAAAATAGTCTCACTATTGAGACTATTAAGTCTTGCCATTGGTTCAAGCTGTTCTGCAGTCAGAAACTTTGCCACATACTTAACAAAAAAACTTTCTGTTTTCAGAGCTCTTTTCACTTCAGAATCGCTGCAAGGGATAGTAGACCTGAATGTGCCTCCCCCCATGCTGAATCCTAGATAATCATTTTTCATGGTGTTTATCAACCTGATATTAGGTTCTAACTGTTTCACAACCAACCAGTAATTGTATTATTCAGAATATAAAGGCAAAAATTCACCAAAATCAAAAAGTTTCACACCTATTCCAAACCCTTCTAGTCATAAATTACTCCATTACAGAAGAAAATTGGAATTGGTCTGAAGTCCTTTACAAAACCAACTTATGAAATTTTTGAAAGTAGCTTTCTGAACATTTTTGGAATGGAAATTAAGTAGGCTGGACTATAATCTTGAGTTATACGCTTTTTCTTTGTTTTCTAAACATGGGCATTGCATTTATCTGTGGGCACCAACTCTTCCCCTTTGGATTTCTAGTAACTGGGATCCTTCAACATCTTAAATTCTACAAGTTCCCTCATGGAGTTAATGCAGAGCTGCCACCAGAAACTCAACATGTCAACTGGAAGAATGGGCATCTTATGCTGATGGAGAAAAAACAACCTGGAGAAAACATGGACAAAGATCATTGAGAAGTATCCTACCCCTTCTCCTGAAGGAGACCTTCCAAAGTGTCTGATCTCATCATTGCCTGTAAACAGTGAACAAGGGATTGTCAGTCTTTGTTGAAATGTTCTCTGCTACCGGGAATGTGTTTGCACGTCTATAACCCTCAGCTTACTTCCAGTTATCAGCTGGAATGGGGGAGCAACGTCTATGTTAACTGACCATTTATTATAATGATCTGTTCTCAGAAAAGATTAAAAAGCAGTTAAGGGAACCACGTTAATTTTCAATATCTTTTATTGCATTTTCTCAGCTCACCTTCAAGGGGGAGTCCTGATGACTTTTTTTTTTTTTCCTTTTTGTCTTTTTTCGTGACCGGCAAC
>NW_007727690.1:177699-193952 GCF_000696425.1 Galeopterus variegatus
CATTAAACTATTTGTGCTGGGCCAAGAAGGAAAGAAAGAACACAAGAATTAAAGGCTCTCTTCAAAAACTGCCCACCCAGCAGCTCTGTGAATCTTAAATCTCAGAGCTGTAGGCAGGAACTATCTGTGTGTTCCCTGTTGCCATGAGGATGCGAACAGAGACAGGAGTACCAAAAAATGAGAACCCCATTCCTTTGAAAGTAGCTGGCATTCTCCTTAAGGAGGAAGGGCCTGTCACTGCACTCAATGGACCTCCCTGATGTCTTGGCAGCGGTGGAAGAAAATGGTCCCAGCAAGAATTGACGGCCAGAGTGTGCTGAGTGTGTCAGAGAGTTAATAACAGACTGAAAAACACAGACTGAAGAAAATTACCTGGAGCCCTAAACGTATTCAGATCAACTCGGCTGCTTCTGTCTGAAAGAAAGTGAGCCGAAAAGCCGGTACCGATCAAGCTTTATTAAAGGAAAAGAATCTGCTGGGCTGCACTCAAAATGCAGGGCAGCAGCCGGGGCTGCCCTCAAGGTGGAGAGCAGCACCAGGCATGGGGTGGCAGAGCTTATATAGGTTGTTGGGCACCAAGGGCTGGCTGATACAATCAAGGAGGGGCATGATGCTAATGCAGAAGCTCCACCTGGCTGATACAACCCGGGTGGAAAATTGCACCCATGCGGAAGCAAAAGGGTTTCTATTTCGCGGAAGTCACAAGGCTTCTCATAAAGGGAAGGGGGAGGGGTTGGCAGCCATTTTGTGCTTGGCTTTTCCTAAAATGGCGCCAGTCACGTTCAGAACCTATCACTGTCTCCACCCATGGCAACCACTCAGACCAGAAAACTGGTCCTCTCCTGGCTCTCCTGCTATACCACTCTGCTGCCAGGTCCTGGTCATTCAGCCCCACCATTCCCTGTGTGTCCACCCCTGCGTTTCATTCCCGCCATGGCTCTTGCTCAGCTACTCAATAGCCTCCCACTAGCTCTTTCCTCTCCAAGACATCTTTCAGGAAGATTGTACTGCTGCAGGAGGCATCATTACAAAACACAGAAAGTACAAGGCCGGCCTGTGGCTCACTCGGTAGAGTGCAGTGCTGATAACACCAAGGCCACGGGTTCGGATCCTATATAGGGATGGCCGGTTTGCTCACTAGCTGAGCGTGGTGCTGACAACACCAAGCCAAGGGTTGAGATCCCCTTACCAGTCATCCCTATATAGGATATAAAAAAAAAAAAAAAAAGCACAGAAAGTTTACATACCATGTCATCTTCTCTCCCCCAAAACCTTCAGTGATTTCCTATTATTTTGGAATTTGCTCCAAACCTTTGTTATGGCATTCAAGGTCCTCTGTGATTTGCTCCAAAGTTACATTTCTAATCTCATCTCACATTGTGCCCCTTGACACACCTGGACACACTAGGCCACCCACCGTTCTTCATACCCTCTAAACTGTTGGGTCTTCATGCAGGCCCCTCAGTCTAGAACATTCTTCTTCTCCTACCTAGTCATCCTCTTCATCCTTCAAGACTCTATTCAGGAGCTGGACAGTTAGCTCACTTGATTGGAACATAATACTGATAATTACCAAGGTCAAGGGTTTGGAGCCCTGTACTGGCCAGCCGCAAAAAAAAAAAAAAAAAACTCTGTTCGAAGCTCACTCATCCTTCCAATTTCAGTCCAGTTCACATCCACGTCATTTGTTCATTCAACAAAGTAGGCAGAGGACTTTCTTATGCCTGTCATCAGAATCAGTCACTAACTATATGCCTACTGGTCAGAATCTAGAGATGGAATCTGGGGATCTGCATTTTAATAAGTTCCTCTGTCCTATCAAACAACATTTTGATTTTACTTGTAACAATTTCCTATCCAACTTATATGGAGAACTGAATTACAATAATATCTTTGTTTACAATGCATTTTCAGTACATTGTTACATTTAATCTTCATAACAATCCCATGAGGTAGATATTATAAATACCTCTTTTTTTTTTTTTTTTAACCAGCTGGCCAGTACAGGGATCTGAACCCATGACCTTGGTGTTATCAGCACCATGCTTTGTCAAGTGAGCTAATCAGCCAGCCCTGTAGATTCCTTTCTTAATCAAAATAGAAGACTGAGTTTCATACTTTGAAAATTAACATAGATTAAAACTTAATTTTGTTCTGAGCACCTTTAGGCTTTCTTGAGAAAATGAAAAAAGGCCAAAGCGTTGCAAAACCAGCATCTGGTAAGCATAGGTGTAATGTGTGTTAGAGCCAGACGGCGTCTCAGTGATCAGTCCTTCAGACTAGCCCGGCCCTTTTACAATTTCAAATATACTTTTCTACTTTTGAACACTTTACCTTGAAAGTCTTCTATTTCCAGTAACAAATGCCCATGAACTCCCATCAGGCAATCACTCTATGTTCTAGAGACTGAGTAGTACCCAATTAAAAATTAAGTTCTTTTGCCAACAGGGAAGAAAGCTGCTGAGTAGTGTAGCTGGACTTCAAGTGATCTGGACAGAGCGTCCTGCCAAAAGGCAGGCCCCAATGTTTCTTGCCATTGTGCAATTTCACAAGCAACAGGTTTTGGAGGAGTTGGTTTTCCAAGGGTCTCTCCTCCCCATACTGATGTTCATGCTAGAACATTTTTAGAAGCAGCACAGCAGGAACTCTTAACTGTATTCTTAATCCAAACATTTTTAGTTATATTAATTTATACTAAGAAAAATGGATGAAATTAATTTTACTTGCTTACTGCAGAATGGAAAAAGCCCAAATTTTGAAGTCTTTAAGACCTGTGTTCAAACTCCATCTCAGAAACTTAAGTGTGTTTTTGTATGAAGTAATGTATCTCCAAGCTTTAGTTTCCTTATCTATAAGGAAGGCTTCTTCTGAGTTCTAAGGTTAGTGTATAAAAATACCAGGCACTGTAACATGGAAAGTGTTCAATATCATGGCTGCCCTGATTCTCAGAAGCTGTTTTCCTCTGATTAGTAATTCTCTTAGTTTTAGATTTGTGCAGCCAAAATCACACAGCTCAATTGTGGCTACATGGATTATAACTGGGGTATTAAAAAGGGTTAAAAAAGAACTATCCTCAGTATTACTTAAGATTTGAGACATTTTTCCATTAATGGAGATGAGCTATGTTGCATTATTCAGGTCCTCTTACCAGCTCTCCCTTGTGACAAAGACACTTAATTGTCGTGGTGCTAAAGCTTTTTAATTCAGAGCTAAATAGTCTGTGTTGGTCAAAGGTGTAGATTTTGAGGCCAAGCTGCCTGTTTTAGATTTCAGCTCTGACTTTATGCATTTGAGATCTTGGACAAGTTCCTTAATCTCTCTGTGCCTCAGTTTCCATTTTGGTGAAATGCAGGAAATTATAGTACCTACTTCGCAGGGCTGGTATAAAGAATAAAGAGGTAATTTACGTAAAGCCCTTACAATAGTGCCTGACACATAGCAAGTATAGAATAAGTCATAGCTACTATTGTTATTGTTATCATTATGATTCCATAATTATTATTATGTGGGAATCAAATGTTCCAAGTTGACCTAATTACTAATCAGTTTTTAACCCATTGAGCTATAGAAAAACTACCACTGAAAAATTTTGCAGTCATTCCAAGCTGACGGCTTTATTTCTGCCTTCAAAAAGAATAGCTCAATTTAAAAGCAATTAGTACCCAGGTAAAGCATGTTGCTTTGCATTTGCAACATGCAAAAAGCTTTGGGCTTCCCTGGGATCACCTTGTAAGCAGTTTCATTCAAAGAAGCATTGTTCAGGCACTTAAAATCATTTAAACTCTTTGAAATCACCATGTTGGTCTTCCAAGCAAGCACTGCAGAGAAGTGGGGGCTGGGGAGAATGCCTTACACTGATCCTGCCCTGCAGACCTCTCACAGCCCTTTCACCATCTCTCCTTCTCAGCCCACCTGCCCCAAATTCACATGCAGCCCTCAGAGCCACCTCTCCTTGCACAAGCTACTTCTGTTTTCTCATCAGTAACTCTCTGCACTTTTAAACAATATCCATCTAGCTCTTGAGTTTTGTCTTTTCTGCCCATCTCTCCTGTTCTGGGCTCCAGGTCTTGTTCCTAAAAAGGAAACAGATATTTATAGTCATAACTTAAACACCATTTCAGCTGAAACACTCCCAAAACTCTCCTTATTGGACAAAGAAGAGGTTTCCCTATCCCCTAATTCATATATAAATATGAGTATTTATGTCAACATGATACAGATTTCTGTACCAGAGGAGCTAGTATAAGTATAGCTTCACACTTTTGAAGTGACTGATCTTTACTTTCACCAAGACAGGTCCTGGTTCCCACAGACCTGCTCACCACAGGAGTTGGTAGCCTGCGGTTCAGTAAACGTGAACCCCCTTGCTTGTGTATGGACGTTGCTATAGCTGGAATGATGACATCCCCTCCAAAATTCATGTTGAAACTTAATCCCCAATGTGACAATGTTGAGAGGTACAGCCTTTGGGAGGTGATTAGGTCACAAGGGCTACACCCCCACGAGCAGGATTAGTGGCCTTAAAAAAGTTGAAGGGAGTCCTCGCTTGCCCTTCCCTCTTCCACCACGTGAGGACACAGAAACAGGGCACCGTCTTGGAAGCAGAGAGCAGCCCTCACCAGACACCAGTGCCGGCACCTTGATCTTGGCCTACAGAACTGTAAGAAATAAATTTCTGTTCTATGTAAATTACCTAGTTTCAGGCATTTTTTTAATAACAGCACAAGTGGACTACGACAGCTGTCCATCATCACACCCCAATATACAGCTCCATTTAGAACTCAGTTAACAACAGAACAGCTGCCAATCAAATTCTCACTGGCCAGTTTCGGAAAATGTAATCTTCAGTCCAGTATCAGCAGAGCAGAGCTTTCTCCTGTCTTCTGCACACCCCTCCCCACAGGGAACATCTCCCCAACCCCAGCCCGTCTCCTGACTCAGCTCTGATGCAGAGGAAAGACCCTGGCACCTCCTCTCTCTCTCTCTTCCTCTCGCCATGTGATCTGCTTGTACCTGCCGGCTGCTGCCACTTTCCGCCATGAGTAGAGCAGCCTGAGGCCCGTGCCATTTGCAGCTGTCCCAGAATCGTAACCCAAATAAACCTCTTTTCCTTATAAATTACCCAGTCTCAGGTCTTTCTGTTATAGTAACACAAAACGGACTAAAACACATATTATCTTTAAATTCTATTTTTCCATGGACTTTTCACAGTACTCTCATATATACATATGTATGTAATGCCATATGTATATATAGATACAAATATACATGCTACTGCAATAATACTGTTCTAGAGCATACACAAAAGATAAAATATTTTATTATATTTTTTTCTATATTTGAAAACTATACTGAACACTGAAAACCGTTATATCAGGCAAGTAATACAGAACAACTTCCAAAAAATATTGATCTGGCAATAATGAGTGGGATGGTTTGAGTTGGCACTAGAGTACGTAGAATATCATGCAAATTCACAATTACAGGACGTTAAGGCCAGAAGCAGGAAAGCACTAGCATGAGGGCAGAGAAGAGATTGACAAAATTGTAAAGAATGAAAGAAATATTTTTAAACAGTTCTCATTTTATTTCATTATTAACAGAACAAAAAATATTTTACTTTGTGATTACGTTTTATTATTTCTTTTTTTCTTTTTTTTTTTTTTTTAAAGATGACCGGTAAGGGGATCTTAACCCTTAACTTGGTGTTGTCAGCACCACGCTCACCCAGTGAGCGAACCAGCCATCCCTATATGGGATCCGAACCCATGGCCTTGGTGTTATCAGCACCGCACTCTACCAAGTGAGCCACGGGCCGGCCCCCTACGTTTTATTATTTCATAAGACCTTTATTTACCACAGTGGTGCAGTTATCCAAAGGCTGGTATCAAATCTGGTTTACTCCTGTACTTGTTTTCATGACTCAATCTTACCAGCATTGCTGAGAAAGATACTTAACAAAAGCAGCGAAAAGCATCTCTAAATGCGAAGACGCTTTGAAGTACCCCGTGATGTGCCACCCAGTGATCCCACGTGTAGTACAGAAGATTTTCAGGGTCACTTCCCAACTCACTGCAAACCTTTGTGAAGCTCACACAATTTAAGATAATGCAGTACATGCAAAGCCACTTAACCCAGTGCAGGTAAACCGCTGACGGGCATGCTAGGCTGAAAGCCAGGGGATGAGCTGGGGCGGGCACCAGCCCTCGGATCCTGCTCTTTACCCTCCTTCGCAGTGTCTCATGTCCTTCAGTCTATTAGCAACTGGCAAAGCTTGGTTTCGTTTCTTTTTACGTGAAAAAAGTAGATGCAAAAAGTAGTCCCCACTTATCTGTAGAACACACATTCCAAAACCTGCAGTGGATGCCTGAAACCACACATAGTACTGAAACTTATGTATACTGTAATGTATAAATCAGGCACAGTAAGAGATTAACAACAATAACTAATAATAAAACAACATAATTATAATAATATACTGTCCAGATTTCTTCTTACCGAAGATCTTAGCAACCTCGACATACGATCTTTTTTCTTTCCAGAACTTTCACCTTTTCACTTAAAGGAAATACTTTATGGCTTCTCTTTGGCATATCCGAATCACCAGCATCACTCCTCTTCTACTTTGGGACCATCATTAAGTAAAATAAGAGTGACTTGCACACAAGCACTGTTGCACCACGACAGTCAGTCTGATGACCAGGTCAGCTATTAAGTGACTACCAGGCGGGCACCGTGGATGTTCTGGACAAAGGGATGATTCATGCCCCTGGTGGGACCGAGTGGGGTGTGTGATTTCATCATGCCACTCAGAACAGCCCTCAATTTAAAATTTATAAATTGTTTCTTTCTGGAATTTTCCATGTGATAATTTTGGATTGCTGTTGACTGTGGGTAATTAAAACATGGAAAAAAAGTAACCACAGATAAGGGGGGACTACTATACAAGCATTATTCTTTATATTTTTCCTGCAACCTCAGCGGTTTGACTTAAATAAACCCCACCGGAGACCAGTGCCCTAGGAGATGGGGGATGCCAACTTCCAGGCAGGCTAGGCTTTTGAGCCCCCAGCGAACCAAACCTCAGATGAGAACCATGCACAATGTGGGGCCAAGGACCCCCAAGAAGGTTCCACCCTGTGGGCTGCCAAACCCCGGCTCTATCTGCAGTGAACCATGTTCCAGGTATGAGGGCAACAGAATGAATTACTCAGCCTACCCTCCATGGCCAAGGGAATCCTAAATGGTTTTTTTGTTTGTTTGTTTGTTTTCTCTCTCGTTAACTCAGTGATTAGGCAAGACTGAACATAAAAATTACAAATTTTCTTTTTTTTTTTTTTTGTCCTTTTTGAGACTGGCCGCACCGCCCTCAGCCAGTGAGCACTGCGAGCGCACCGGTCATCCCTATATAGGATCCGAACCGCACTCCCGCCGCACCCTCCTGAGTGTGCCACAGGCTCGGCCCTAAAGATTACAAATTTTCAATTCTGCAATTGGATAGGGCTATTTATAGACAGGAACTAGCAATAGTCAGTCACTGAGCAAAACCATTTTGAAGGTTCTGGTCCTTTATCCATTTCAAAATATGGGACCTTCAGCCTATTACATAGCTACCTAGATCTTAGCTGCCTCATTCGTAAAATGAAGGGGTTGGACTAGATCCTACTCAAAAATCCTTTAATTCTATGCAATGAAAAGGTGGTAAATACTAACCACCTCTGGAAATGGAGTGCCATTCATAAATTTTATTTGTGCTTTCTAATCATTTATTTATTTATTTATTTTTTTTTTTTAAAATGACCGGGAAGGGGGTCCTAAACCCTTACCCGGGGTTGTCAGCACCACGCTCAGCCAGTGAGCGAACCGGCCATCCCTATGTGGGATCCGAACCCGGGGCCTTGGTGTTATTAGCACCGCACTCTACCGAGTGAGCCACGGGCCGGCCCCATTTATTTTTTAAAAAAGAAAAAATATTTAATACTTCTCTACAATCCTTTATCCATACCCTTTGGCAGCTGCATTTCAGAATTCAGAATTGCATGGACTTCAGAAAGGAAACACAGCACATGTGCCGACCATGGCCCAGCATCAGCAGGGTCTGCCCCAGCACCCTGTAATCAATCACACTCACACTTCTGCACTGAGACATATTTGTACTCACACTGAGTAGGATAAAGACTGAAAATAGTCTCACTATTGAGACTATTAAGTCTTGCCATTGGTTCAAGCTGTTCTGCAGTCAGAAACTTTGCCACATACTTAACAAAAAAACTTTCTGTTTTCAGAGCTCTTTTCACTTCAGAATCGCTGCAAGGGATAGTAGACCTGAATGTGCCTCCCCCCATGCTGAATCCTAGATAATCATTTTTCATGGTGTTTATCAACCTGATATTAGGTTCTAACTGTTTCACAACCAACCAGTAATTGTATTATTCAGAATATAAAGGCAAAAATTCACCAAAATCAAAAAGTTTCACACCTATTCCAAACCCTTCTAGTCATAAATTACTCCATTACAGAAGAAAATTGGAATTGGTCTGAAGTCCTTTACAAAACCAACTTATGAAATTTTTGAAAGTAGCTTTCTGAACATTTTTGGAATGGAAATTAAGTAGGCTGGACTATAATCTTGAGTTATACGCTTTTTCTTTGTTTTCTAAACATGGGCATTGCATTTATCTGTGGGCACCAACTCTTCCCCTTTGGATTTCTAGTAACTGGGATCCTTCAACATCTTAAATTCTACAAGTTCCCTCATGGAGTTAATGCAGAGCTGCCACCAGAAACTCAACATGTCAACTGGAAGAATGGGCATCTTATGCTGATGGAGAAAAAACAACCTGGAGAAAACATGGACAAAGATCATTGAGAAGTATCCTACCCCTTCTCCTGAAGGAGACCTTCCAAAGTGTCTGATCTCATCATTGCCTGTAAACAGTGAACAAGGGATTGTCAGTCTTTGTTGAAATGTTCTCTGCTACCGGGAATGTGTTTGCACGTCTATAACCCTCAGCTTACTTCCAGTTATCAGCTGGAATGGGGGAGCAACGTCTATGTTAACTGACCATTTATTATAATGATCTGTTCTCAGAAAAGATTAAAAAGCAGTTAAGGGAACCACGTTAATTTTCAATATCTTTTATTGCATTTTCTCAGCTCACCTTCAAGGGGGAGTCCTGATGACTTTTTTTTTTTTTCCTTTTTGTCTTTTTTCGTGACCGGCAACGGATCGCAACCCTCAGTGTCGTGCCCGTACCGGACCGGGACCGGCAACAGGATCACATCCCTGTTGCGCCCGCCCCTCGCTCAGCCAGTGAGCGGCCGGTCTGTATGTGGGATCCGAACCCTCGGCGGGAGCGCTGTCGCGCTCCCAAGCGGTGCACTGTAGCAGTGCGCCACCGGGCCGGCCCCAGTCCTGATGACTTTAAAACATCACCTCACTGGGAGAAAAATAAGAAGCCTAAAAACCCTCAAAATCAAGATGCGTAACTGTCAAGGCACCATGCACTTTCTTTACTTTATGATGCCCTAATATCTAGAACAATATGTACCCAAGGCATTTAATATTTTGTTTAATGTTTTTTTTTTTTTCCTTTATATCTTTTTTCGTGACCGGTAACGGGATCGCAACCCTCGGTGTCGCGCCCGTACCGCGCTCAACCAGTGAGCGGACAGGTCTCTACATGGGATCCGAACCCTCAGTGGGAGCGCCGCCATGCTCCCAAGCGCCGCACTCTACCCAGTGCGCCACCGGGTCGGCCCTTGTTTAATGTTTTTAAATTAATAACAATGGCTGTGTTACTCAAAATATAAAATTTTATTTACTTATTTATTTAATTTTTTTTAAGATGACAGGTAAGGGGTTCTTAACCCTTGACTTGTTGTTATCAGCACCAGGCTCTCCCAAGTGAGCCATGGGCCAGCCCTAAGATATGAAATTTTAAATGCTCAATTAAAATCAAAACATTGCAAGTCTTTTGTTTCACTCTATCTGACAATCAAAATAGTCATTCCATAGAGAAGAAAATTAAAAAGAACTGACAAGCTTTGCTCTCCTAATTGCACTTTATAATTGATTGATTGATTGGTGTCAGCTGTTGAAACACTAATGTCGGTCAGTATCTTAGATGGATAAATGGAAAATTAGAAGATGTGATTAGTTAAAATTAATTCTTACAGGGATGTAAATAAAATTCAACTACAAGAGTGCAGTGTTTCCTAATCACAAGGTGCACCACTAATTCACAGCAGCTTTTTGAGGAAAACTACTGCTTTTAATAAGGAATTTTTGAAAATCTAATGAGTAAAAACAAATGATACCTTATAATTGAAGAAAAGTCTAAAGCGCATGTTCTTGCAAGGTGCCGAGAGTGTGTTACAGTGCCTTGTACTCAAATGCTCCCAGCAGCAGAACAAGTCAAAGTCGGGATGGGCTTTTGCCCCTGTGTGGCATTGAAAGGACATGCCACTCACCTCTTGACCTTATTTCCAAGTTTGGGATAATTTTTTAAATAATCTCCCCCTTGTGAACATAAATAATATGTGAAGATTATTTTTGATTGTGAGCAAAGGCTGGTCTCCTTAGGCTTGGTCTGATCATTACACAGTTACAGCAAGAGTGCTCTATTGATTTGTCCCAAGATATCTGCAGATTGAAAATAATTATTGTGCTGTTTAATTTGATTAAAGCATTACTTGGAAGACTTCCCATCTCAAGGTATGAACCGTGAGGAGCACTCCATTTTTAGGATGGAAAAAAATTTCCCAGCGAGCAGTGGTTTTGTCCTGCCCGCGAATGTGGGTTTGATTGGATGTGTGGGTACAACGTACTTGCAGAGGGCACCGTAAGACTTTTGCTCATAGTGTTCAGTTTCCTATTTAGAGCCCTTGAGTTTCTACACGGCTGCAGCCTCGCTCCCTAAGTTCTTTCCTATCTCCTTTAGGAAGTTCAGTAGATATTTATGTGTGGATGTCCCAAGGGAACCTCAAGTTCAGCACATACAAAGAAATAAGTTACTGTCTTTGCCAACAAAGTGTATCTTCTCTCTTTGGAAATCATCATGATTCACATTGTCACCAAAGCCAGTTGTGCACATTCTCTACAAAAGTATAATCTTCAAAAAGATAAAATCATGATTCTGTGTAAATATAAAATGAATACTTGTCAAATATTTTATTAACTTATTAACTCATTAATGAGGGAAATGGTAAGGTGTTAAGACTGGTTTAAAGAAAAAATGAAAAGCTAGGTATTAAAAGCGAGTTAATAAAAAAAATATTGAGATAAGATCAATGGATTCAAAACCAGCGAATATCCTAAAGGGCAATAGACCATAACTTTTGGGGTTTTCTTTTCCACTCAACAGAAATTATTTGCATCTCTACCAGACAAAAATCCATAAGTTAACAGGTAACTTCTCTAAGTCTGGGAACTTCAATCAACAGTAAACAGTGAGTTCAGCTAAGTACCTTCCCTAGATGATCCCTCTTGGGTGGGCCTTTGCCCTTGTATGTCATTGGAAAGCTGTGTGGCTTATCTTTTTACCTCGTTCCCAAGTTTTGGGTAATTTTTCTTAACATCTCCTTACTCTTCCCCAGCATCTACATTCAATTTCTGTTAGTTTTCCCTCTTTAGAATCCCCGCTATCCACAATGCTACGGCCTTAGTTCATTCCCTCATTCTCTTACCTTTTGCAAATGTTCTTCCTGAATAATCTCCCAAAATCCATGCTGCTGTCAGGGAAGCCGAACTCTGATCATGTTAGTCACGTGACAGTCATTTCAAAGGTTCCTAAGGCCCTCCATGACCTGCCTACATCTCTAGCCTCATCTCTCCACCAGCCAGGATTCTCCTTCCAACACCATATTGTCTTACATCTCTGCTCACCCTCCCGGAATTTATTTCTTATTGATATCACCTCCCTCCCCTGGCCCATTCCAGATTCCCTGCCTGCTATATGGCCTGAATATGTCCTCCCCAACATTCATGTGTTGAAATCCTCACCCCAAGGTGATGGTATTAGGAGGTGGGGCCTTTGGGAAGCGATTTGGTCATGAAAACAAAGCTGCCTTCCCACTTCTACCATGTGGGGACACAGCAAGAAGGCACCGTCTATGAACCAGAAAGCGGGCTCTCACCAGACACTGCATCTGCCAGCAACTTGATCGTGGACTTCCCAGGCTCCAGAACTATAAAATATAAATTGCTGTTATTTAAAATCACCCAAGTCTATGGTATTTTGTTGTAGCAGCACAAATGCACTGAGACACTGCTTTGTTTCAAAACGCTTGATCGTGGACTTCCCAGGCTCCAGAACTATAAAATATAAATTGCTGTTATTTAAAATCACTCAAGTCTATGGTATTTTGTTGTAGCAGCACAAATGCACTGAGACACTGCTTTGTTTCAAAACTCCCCTACTTACTTCAAAACTCAGCTCAAGAATCATCTCTTGTCACTTACTCTTGCCTTAGGTAGGTAAAATTTGTACCCTCTTCATATATCTTTATACATTAATTGTGCCACCCAGAACTTTTCTGGGTTTTTTTGCACTTATTTGTTTGCCTTTCTGTCTCCTTTTATGTCTTAGTGTGGGGTGCCCCAAATGCAGATCTAGAAACAGAGATTCATGAGCTAATAATTTATTTTGAAAGTGCAGAAACATCTGTAGGGAAGTGGAAAGTGGGGCAGGAGGAGAAAGCTGCAAATAAGAGATGCTTGATCGAGCCAGACACCTCTAGGTGCAGTTGGAGCGAATGCTCAAGGGGAAACTCAAAAGCTGCCCCACCTGAGGGGAAAACCTGGGGTATGAATGACACTAAGTCATGTCCATCATCAGCTGAACATTGCTGGGTCTTAAGTTATGAAGGTGACTGAGTGACAACGGGGAGAGGTCAATGCCATTGGAAGAAAAAGTTGAGTATTACTCACAGCTCCCCTGGAAAAAAGAAGCACAGCATGCCATGCAGTGCCACAGGAGGGGCACTGGGTCAGTCAGAAGACAGAAAGGAGAGAGGGAAGGGCACAGGGCAGAGCTTTGACTGGGGTTTCTGCAGGGCAGGGTAAACAGTTTAGGATTGGCCAGTTTCAATAATTCCCAGGGGCTTTGGGGCACAGAGGCTACCCCTAGTTGTCCGGTACCTGGCCCCGGGTTGATTTAGGGTGGGGGAAATATTGGCTTGATGTGGGAGAGTTAGATAAAGGAGACGGTGGGGGTGTGGATTTGCTGGTTTACATATGAAAGATCCTTGGGTGAGTTGTTTATTTGCTAGCCCTGGGAGGCCCCCCAAAATGTCAACACATCATACAATATAGAAAATTTTAAATATGATTAATACAGCTGGGTGGTGTTAATTCCTTGAACATCTAAACTTCCAAGTCTTTGGGCAGGACAGCCTTCTAGGGCTTCAGAAAGAGTCCTCAGGTAAAGAGATACAGACACCAGGGCCGGCCCGGTGGCGCACTGGAGAGTGCGCCGCTTGGGAGCGTGGTGGCGCTCCCGCCGAGGGTTCGGATCCCATGTGGAGACCGGTTCCTGCTCACTGGCTGAGCCCGTTGCGGGCGCAACACCGAGGGTTGCGATCCCGTTGCCGGTCCCCAGTACGGGCGCAACACCGACCGTTACGGGCGCAACACCGAGGGTTGCAATCCCGTTGCCGGTCCCCAGTACGGGCGCAACACCGAGGGTTGCGATCCCGTTACCGGTCAGTAAAAAAGACAAAAAGGAAAAAAAAAAAAAGAGATACAGACACTGGCAGTTACCACAGAAGAACAGCCTTGTCAGCGGGGAAGAACCAAGGTTCCTGGCATCAGGCAGCCTGAATTAGGGCTGCCAGCCATTTAAATGAGTTGTCTAGGAACAGCACCTAGAGGCTGCAGGACCTGTGGGGGCCTTTTCCTGCCAGAACAGGGGAGCTGCTGGCCTGCAGAAACAATCTGGGTACAGCTCCTCTTGATGGGAGGTGGGACCTTTAAATCCAGCTCAACAACTCAAATTCAATGACTTTCTTAAATCACTTCAGGCCATTCTATTCACTGAATCACATTTACTGATCTTTGTATTAGTTTCCTGTGGCTGCTATAACAAATTCAGTAGCTTAAAACAACAGACAGTTCTCTCACAGTTCTAGAAGCCAGAAGTCTGAAATCAGTATTACTGGGCCAACATCAAGGTGTCAGCAGGACCATGCTCTCTCCACGGGCTCTAGGGGAGAATCTGCTCTTTGCCTCCTCCAGCTTCTGGTGGCTGCCAGCATTCTTTAGCTTGTGGCAGCATCACTCCAATCTTTAGACCAACATCTTCACATCTCTCTCTGCTCCATCTTTACATTGCTTGCTCCTCTGTGTGTCTGTTTACAAAATCTTCCTCTGTCTCCTTCCCTCTTATAAGGATACATATGACTGCATTTACCTACTTAGATAATCCTCCCATCTCAAGATCCTTAGCTTACTTACACCTGCAAAGACTGTGTTTGTGTGTTTTGTTTCTTTTTCATATAACTTTACAGGAATTAAGATATGGATGTCTTTTGGGGGCCATTTTCCAGCCTACCATAATCTTTGTGTCCCCAACATTTAGCACAACTGAATGAATAAACGAATAAGTGAATAAATTAATCGATAAATGAAGATGAGTAGAGAAGGCCAAAGCTTCACAGAGGCCCAAGCACTGAGGTCAGGTGAAGCCAGCACAAAAGAAGCAAATCCTAGGAAACAGAGAATTCTGGGGCTGGTCGGTTAGTGCAGTTGGTTAGAGCGTGGTGCTGATAACACCAAGGTCCAGGATTTGATCCCTATACCAGCCAATGACCAAAACAAACAAACAAAAAAAGTAAGAAATTTGGTGTAGGGTAGTATCTTTTAAAACCTGCAAACCAGGGCCGACCCCATGGCGCACTCGGGAGAGTGCGGTGCTGGGAGCACAGCAGCGCTCCCACCACGGGTTCGGATCCTATATAGGGATGGCCAGTTGTGATCCCCTTACCAGTCACAAAAAGAAAAAAAAAAAAAGACATAAAACCTGCAAACCAATTCATTAGTATTCTAAGGAAAGAAGCTTGGTCAGCGTTCCATGAGAGTATTTTGTAAAATTTTGCACTGGATGCATGTTTTCATGTTTTTTAGCTCCTCAGAGAATATTATTTCTGAATCCAGAGTCTTTTACTCTTGTCTTAAGTTAATCTATAGCCCACATCTTATAGTCATGAAAGTGTTCCAAATACATCCTCCAGAAGTACATCAGAAAACAAAAATTAAAATTATTGCCATATATGGCTAGAAAATATATTAAATAGGTATATTAGTCCATTTATGTTGCTTATAACAAAATACTTGGAACTGCGTAATTTATAAAGAAAATGAAATTTATTGCTTACAGTTTCTGAGGCTGGGAAGTCCAAAGTCCATCTGGTAGTGGTGACAGTGACCCAGGGGTCTCACATTGCAAGATGGCGGAAGCAGAGAGAGCAGAGAGAGAACAAGAGACAGACCCTCCTCTTCTTTTAAAGCCCTCAGAACCAGGCCCCTGACCACCAGTTTTAATCCATTCACTACTGCATGGTCCTACAATCTAATCACCTCTTCAAGGCTCCACCTTTCGATTACCATAATAGGATTTCCACCCTCTTAACAGTCACAGTGGGGACTAAGTGTCTAATACATCAAACTTGGAGGACACAATTCAAGCTTCAGGGAGTTTTGGGGAAACATAATTCAATCCACTACAATAGGTAAGATAAAAAGACAAGATTTCCACTTCTGCATGAGGTATAGTGAGTAGTGGCAGGCCATCACTTCTACTGCAGGACCTAGAAAAAAGGATAACATACAAAATGAATTTTCAAGGGCCTTGGAGAGCTGCAGAAACAAAGACTAAATGGATTAAAATTCCAAAGAGGGGGATTTGAGGGAAGCTGTTGGCAGCAGTGCCAGCAGAGTTTTTGGATGATCCCAAATCCCTATATAAAAACAGATAGAGCAGGCTGGCCAGTTATCTCAGCTGGTTAGAGCACAGCCTTATAACACCAAGGTCACAGGTTCGGATTCCTGCACCAGGCAGCTACAGGAAAAAAAAAAAAAGAAGAAAACAGAGCAACTTACACAGTTAAGCCCAAAATTCTTGGAAACATTTACAACAATAACAAAATAAGAAACAGAAAGAAAGGCATACTCAAAATATAGACCCAATCTGCAAACCTGTAACATATTATATCAAAACAGCTAAAGGTACGGGCGCAACACCGAGGGTTGCGAT
>NW_007727690.1:196470-202253 GCF_000696425.1 Galeopterus variegatus
AATGCATACATCCTCCAAATGACATGTACGAAATACTCATAGTGGCTTTGTTATAAAAAACAAAAACTGGAAATAACCGAAATGTCTATTCACAGCAGAATGAATAAATAAAGAATGGCAGTTATTCATTGTAAAACTACACAACAATTAAAAACTAAAAACTGCTGCATACAACACAGACATTATGTTGAACAAAAGAAGCAGACCCAAAAAGTAGGAACTGGAGTGATCCTGAAGAGCCAGCCAGCAGCACAAGTGTTCCCAAGAGGAAGAAACCTTCACCCAAGGAGGAAACAGAGAGTGACCCCAAGAAAAAGAGGAAACTCTCTTCCAAGGAGGAGCCAGTCAGCAGTGGACTTGAAGAGGCTGCTGGCAGCACAAGCAGCTCCCAGAAAAAGAACAACCCCCAAAAACCACCGCAGGAAGATCAGAATGGATGTTGCCTGGGAGCGGGGGGACATACCCCAAGTTACATTCCCCAGCCCATGCCACGTCCTGTACCCTAATGAAAACAAATTCACGAAAGTTAAAAAGAAAAAAAAAGTAGGAACTGTCTGGTTCCATTCATATGAGTGTTAAGAATAGGCAAAACTAACAGATGGTTAATAGAATTCTGAACAGCTCCTAGCTCTGGGTGGGGAGGGTGGGTGTTGACTGGGAAGGACATGAGGGAACATTCCTGGGTGCTGGAAATAGTCTATATCTTGTTTTGGGTGGTGATTACACCACTGTACAATACACAAAAACTCATCGAGCGATATATACTGAATGCATGCTCCATCCCCACAAAAAGTATGAATAAAAACCAATAAAATTAAATACAAATTTCCATAATCTCTAATACTTATTTACTATGCTAATATATCCTTACTCGCTTCTTCATCATCATTCCCTATTTACCCTACAAATTTGTCTGCACATTGAGTCAAAGTTCTGTTACAATTTGTCTTACCTTTCACACTGACTGAAGCTCTTGGTCAAGAATCTGCAGTTTAGGGCCGGCCCGTGGCTCACTTGGGAGAGCGTGGTGCTGACAACACCAAGGCCACAGGTTCGGATCCCTACATAGGGATGGCCGGTTAGCTCACTAGGGAGAGCGTGGTGCTGACAACACCAAGTCAAGGCTTAAGATCCCCTTACCGGTCATCTTTATAAAAAAAAAAAAAAAAAAAAAACTCCGGTTTCCCCCCCCCCCCCCATAGACCCAAAGATTCCCCAACAAAAAAAAAAAAAAAAAAAAAAATTTGCGGTTCCCCCCCCCCCCCCAAAAACCTAAGGGTTCCAAAACAAAAAAAAAAAAAAAAAAAAAAATTTGCGGTTCCCCCCCCCCCCCCAAAAACCTAAGGGTTCCAAAAATAAAAAAAAAAAAAAAAAAAAAAAAATCTGCAGTTTCCTCCCCACTCCTCATAGACCTAAGGATTCCATAACTAACAAACAAACAAACAAAAAAAACTTTCTAAGTGAAATATCCAGGCGGTGGAAGTCAATAAAATAACCATATCATGGTACATCTTGGTCATTAACTAGAAAATGGAGGCACTAGCCAAGTCTTCACCCTGTTGTGCCGCCTTCCTTATTTATATGCCTGCACTGTCAACCCATCTCAGAGCTTTGAGATTAAGTAGGAAAATTATTATGGACATGCTTTAGAAACCAGTGCTGCACTTGTCAAATATAAGCTTTATTACTGGCACCTATTATAGTGCAGACCACAAAATAAATGTTCAAAAAACAGTTGAGTGTTCATTGGCTATTACTCTCCAGCCAGCCAGGCTGCTTCGGGAGACCCTATAATAGGGTGCATATTTGGTACATATTATTTTTCAGACATCTCATTGTCAACACCAATACCAAATTCTCAGTCTTGTTAGGTTTCCAAATCGACTGTAGAATGAGTTTTTACGTGAGAGTCAAGCACGTGATAGATCTCGTCAACTGAGTAATGAATGGTAATAAGTCTCAGAGAAACAGCCTGCAGCTGAGGTGTGGGTGGAAGGCTATTCTCACCCCTGGCAGCAGGCTAATGCCAATAGAGAGGGACAAGATGGGAGCAGCTAGGGGTATTGGAAAGTCCAAGGATGAGACCCTAAAGAGCAGAGGAATCTTTGTACCTTAAGGTCAGTTTGATCCTGGCTGCTGAACAGAGGTATTCTTTTCCTGTGTGCACGCTGTTGTCTCTTTGATTTCACAGTTCTTCACCTTTACGGTATGCCCACATTCAAATTCTAGCTGCTCCCTATGGTAGTATTAAAAAGAGCAGAAGTTTTCTGTAAGAAGAGAAGTCTTGTCAGCCTGAAATTACAGATGCCAATTCATTTTGTAAAACTAGCTGATATATTTCTCTAGGGCTTTGGAGAGTTGGGATTTGATGTCCATTTTAGAAATTTTTCTCCCTCTTCTCTCCTTCCCTTTTGCCCTCATTCCTCCTCTTCTTAGCTCCTGTTTCCTAGGTTCACCTGTCAATTTTTTTTTAAGGTATGACTTACTGATATTTAGAAAGATTTCATAGTATCCACCTCTTGCTTAAGGAGACCGTAAGACTGGGGTCCTTCTGCCACTCATCAGCTAATTCACCCCGATCAACTCACTCAACCTTGCCGTCAACAAAGGCAGCTAATAATGCCCTTCCCCTCCACCTGCAGGGAGTATTGGGAGGTCAAATGAGATAATAAACGTGGAAGTGCTTTGATGAAATAAGAGCGCTACAAACGTCAGGTGTTACTATCAATAATTCATGGACTGAAACACTGACTAATATTCTCTAACCAGAGTAAACTGGTTTTTGGATTTAGATGTTTTTATTACACTTAGTCTTATCAGAAGATAGCTTTTACTAAAAACTGGAAAAGAGGATGGCTCATTCTCAGCAAGTTGTTTGCATGCAAGGCACTAAAAATTAAAGACAATATGTCAACAGACAATTAACTCAAGGCTAACGCCTATTGCACAACATTCAAAAATAAAGTTAGAACAAAAGGCTCTTAAGAATCTTCTCTGTTGAAGCTTTTGGGAAGGTGCTGATTGCCATGGGGAATCAACAGTCATAGAACAGGCTCCGATGACATCAGTCTGAGTCATGCTAGTATATAAAATTGGTATGAGGTCATCTTAAGCTAATCAAATGGGTGGCTGGAGAAAGGTGCCATTCACTGTTTATTACCTCAACCAGCAACAAAAGGGCTGGATTTAGTTCATGGAAAGCAAGGGCTTAATGAATCAGACTAAATAAGGAGGGTGGTGGTGATTGTGTCATTAAGGCCCTAATACTGAGATTCTGTCTACTTAAATTGGCCCTAAGGCAACCTTTCCAAAGGTGATTCTATGGTCATTAAAAAAGCTTTCTGCTTTCCACTGTAGGGCTTTTCTTATTGCAGTCACTGAAAAGTGGTTTCTGGGTTGCTGGGAGTTCGTTCTGGGTCATTGGGAATGTTCATTATCAGTCTGCAAAAATGTTGGTAATGCCCCTCAAATTCTCTCCTAGTGGCAGATGTCTAATCAGCTAGTTAATGTGACTATAGTAAAAAACAAAACAACAACAAAAAAACTAAACCAAAGCTGATTATATTGAATGGCTTCTAAAAACCAGTCTGATTTCCTTAGTGCGCCACCCCATCAGACAAGCGCACAAGAACTGTAATTCAAGGAACAGGCCATAAAAGAAGTATAAAGGGCGGTGGGGAGGGGGACCCAAAGGACTGAAATGTTTTGTATCTGATGGTGGACTTGGGACTGCTCTTTAGAAAGACGATTCTTACAGCCCATTTGTAAGGTAGGTTGAAATAGAGACAGGCAGTAGAGTTGGAAGGCTCAACACCATGAAGATCTCAGGAAACTGGTATTGGGGCTGGAAGAGGAGGGATGAATGAAGGAGAAATTAAGATGATATACCTGGAGGAGCTTACTGAGGGACCACTCAGGGTCCAAAATATCGGTTGCTAATTCCAGTATATAGCAAGACAGGAAGGCAGATGGGGATGGGAGGCTGTAAGGTGCAGACCAGTGGTTCTCAAACTTTAGCATGCATCGGAATCACCCAGCGAGACTGTTAAGACATGGATTGCTGGACCACCCCTGTAAGGCCCCATAGAAGACCCCAAAGGAGGCACTCCCTAAAACATGGCGCTTTTCTCCTCCGGGTCCTAACAATCTCGCCGGTGCCAAGGTGCAGCCTATCAGAAATCATTACCCACCCCCGGCCAATCAACTACCGCCCCATGTACTAACCACCCTCTCCCGGAACCCGGGTCTATATAAATGTATGCTTCTCCCCCAAATAAAGCGGAACTTCTCTGGTGAACTGTCAGCTCGGGTCCTGTCGTCCTTTCAACCCCCATAGTTTCAGATTCAGGAGGTCTGGAACCTATGGAATTTGCTTTTCTAACCAGTTCCCAGGTGCCGGTCTGGGGACCACACTTTGGGGACCACTGGTGTAGAGAAAGACATAAGGGCTTTGGATTCAATTTCCAGCTAGTCAAGTTACCCAACCTCTCTATGAACTTCAGTTTTCTCAGGTGGAAAATGCAGAAACCTTGTAGTTTGTGTGAAGATTAAAGGGTATGTGTGGGTAGAACCTATTAATAGTGCCTGGCACATAGTTGGCATTCAGCGTGTGATCTTATAGGCAGGAAGGTAGGTAGAGGGTAAGGAGGGAGAGAAGTCATATGGTAGGTAGGTGGGCAGGCAGACAGTCATATAGGAAGGCAGAAGCCTGCCAAAGGTGGACAGGGAGAAAAGACATGACAAGGGGTGCCGGACATGTGTGTACTAAAGGAGATGGGTCAGAATAGTTCCACAAGCCAAAGAACAGTCAGCCTCAGGTGCTTTGTACCTGACAACTGTGTTTGCCAGATGGGTAAGTGACTGTTTAAAGATACAGCTTGGGATAGAGAATAAACACACTAACCACAGACGTTCCGTTAAGTGATGATAAAGCAAACCTTGGTGGCGCGTGGGCCTCACCGTTCTGATTGTGTCGTGACCACCGCAGGTGCACATCAGAACTGGACACAACTCCTGGTCCCTGATGCTGGGGACGGAAGGCAAAAGACAGGGCCAGACTGCCATTGCCAAGAGTCTTCTCTTTTTCTAGGCAAGGTTTAGGGAATAGCACTGTTACCAACAGGCCAGGCCCGGCTTGCCCTCTCGCGTTAAACAAATGACCTGAAAGTCTAAAAGTTGATGCAAGGATTGGAAGGTTTATTCAGATTACCGGTACTCAACTAAATGTCTAACCAAGCAAACAAACAAAGAGAAAAGAGGAGCAGTGGGGTCCGGTTGAGCCTGGTCCTAATCGGCAGGGCCAACCTATTCCATTAACAGTAATTGATAAAAGCAGTTCTCCCCACTGTTAAAGAATAAAAGTATCGACTAGATTTAAATCAGAAAAACAAAGCATAGCCAGGAGCCCTCCAGGGTGCACCTACACAGAAGGGGGTACAAGCAAACAGAAGAGGGCTCAGAAAATCAGAGAAAGGAAAAGAGAATAAAGCACTGCCTTGTCAGAAGTTAGGCCAGGGACTCCAGGAGAGATCCACCAGCAGCAGAGACCTGGGAGCAAAATAGTCCCAGTGGCCACTTGCCTCTTGCAACTAGAGTCTTCTCCGGGGTCCAGAGCTTTCCAGTTTTTGCCAGTGATTAAATTAGGCTCTCAGATTCCAAAGTCATAGAAATGAACAACGTACCCAACAGTAAAGCAAGCAACGCTTTATTAAAAGGGGAGATAGGTTTATGCATAAGGGGGGTAGCGACAGTAAAGCTACCCCCCCCCCCCCCCGGGGGGGGGG
>NW_007727690.1:202573-216098 GCF_000696425.1 Galeopterus variegatus
TGTTTGCATCAAGCAACTAGAGTCTTCTCCGGTGTCCAGAGCTTTCCAGTTTTTGCCAGTGATTAAATTAGGCTCTCGGATTCCAAAGTCATAGAAATGAACAACGTACCCAACAGTAAAGCAAGCAACGCTTTATTAAAAGAGGAGATAGACTTATGCATAAGGGGGGTAGCGACAGTAAAGCTAGCCCCCCCCCTCCCCGCAGGGGAGCTGTTCAGGGTCTTTCATAGGGAAAGGAGTTAAGGGGTACAGGCCAGCATCACTGGAGGGGGTCCGTTCTGTCCTTCCTGGCTGCGTTATGGGCGCATGCTCAGTAGGCAGTGGTGTTCATCGTCACCCCAGGAGGGTCATTGTAGCAGTCACCTTGATGCTTTGTGCACAGGTGAGAATCCCTACAGGGGTCTTAAGGCTAATCTGTAACTTTTACAATTATAGTAAACAAGCCTTGGGGAGGAGTTTTGCAACTCAGTAAATATCTGTTTCCTCTCTTATCTCAGTCTGTTTTGTCAGGGCAGCCCCTGGGGTAATCATTTGCCCTGAGGGGTCTCATGACTGAGGAGTGGAAAAGTAACAAAGTGTCCTCTGCAGGGAAGATGGAGTCAGTTTGGTTCACAGGCCCAGCCTTACTCTGTTTCAGCACAGCACCACAGCACAGAGTATAGTCAGGAAATAGGCAATAGAGAAAAGAGATGAAGGTAGCAAATTCTATGACACATAAGAATGGGTACATAATTTTCAGGTCCCTGTGCAAAATGAAAATATGGCAGTCATTTCCAAAAGTATTAAAAACTTCAAGATAGTGACCACAGTCTTAAACCAAGTTTAAGCATAGGCCCCTGTTTGTACAGGTCACATGCTCATGAAGCCAGCCCTGGTTACTAGGTCATAGTATCTCCTATTGCGCTGTGAACACACACTGCACTGGGAAAAAGTAAGCTGTATTTGCAAACTCTGTAGCACGGCTCACTAGTTTGGACAACCTCTTAGAATTGAAAAGAAGCTCCAAGAGCAAGACAATCTCTTTTCTCCCACATCAAATCCTTTAAGTGGTTCTCAGAAGCTCACGTGACATTTTAAAAATTGTGGAAAGAGAATGTCTTCATAAGGGGCATGTCCGAAAAGAAGCTCCAAGAGCAAGACAATCTCTTTTCTCCCACATCAAATCCTTTAAGTGGTTTTCAGAAGCTCACGTGACATTTTAAAAATTGTGGAAAGAGAATGTCTTCATAAGGGGCATGTCTTTGCCACTGTTTCTGTTACCTCACTTCTACCTGCCAGGATCATAAAAGCAAATGAGTTTGTAGATCTGGTTTGGATCCTGGCCATGAAAAGTCAAAAGGATCCACTTTATGATTAAACTTTTAAATCCGTAGATTTATGCTGGCCAGTAAACACGTACTCATACATAAATCCAAAACCTCCGTCTCCAATCAGCAATGGCTTCCTGTCTAACTATGTTAGGCAGCGTCTATGTTAGACACTAGGAGGCAGTGTTGGCTAGTCGTCTGCTTGTAAGGCCACAAGTAATTTTTTTTTCTCAGTCCCACTTGCTGAGGGACTGAGAACCCTTACTGTAAAAAGTTGAAGAGACATTCTTCATCTCACAGCTATGTAAGTGTATTAGCTTTATCTGGGGGCACTGTAAAAGAAAAATGCAAAGGTGGTTTTGACTGCCATCGTTTGCATCAATTGCATAAACCATTCAACCTAAACCCACAGGGTCAAATCCTGGTTTCAAGACAAGCTGAAAGAGGTTCTAGTGAATGACTGAAGAGGAACTGAATAAGAGCTCAGATTTTCTTTTTCTTTTTTTTCCAGGTAAACTTGCAGTGCGGTGAAGCCCAAGGCACTGGCTTTGACTAGTGGAAGGACAGTCCTATTTGATTCCTGTGGCCTGAGGCTTAACAGCTTTCCTTTGTTGGCAAAACAAAGTAGACATGATACTGAAAGAAGCTAGTAATAGTCCAGCTTCCAAGGCTATTCACAGAGCTCAGAGCATTCTTGTGAGCAACTCCACCCCCACAGGGGCCTGGAAAAGCCAGCAATCCACGTCTTTTGGAAATACTCACTGAGTTCCTAAGACAGGTATAGAAAGAGCTATACATTGGTTTCTATCTTCTTATAGGTTATTAAAAGAGATAATTCATGTACACAAACATCTATACATGATATTGTACTTAAGGAAATAATATGAATTTCACAGTCCAAGCCATAGGATTTCCAGGTGGGGTAGGTAGAGATCCCTTCAGAAAGGAATAATCTGGCTTCACAAGAGGGTGGCAATTGAGAGAAACCTTTCAGTTAATTCAAGGGGCAAAGGATAGATCTCTAGGAGAGGTGTCTGGAAAGATGAGTTGGAGTAAATGTCCTTGAATGTCTGGTTAGAAAATGTGGGGTTTAAGATATGCAAATCAAGAGCCAGCTAAGATTTTGGAAAAGAACCACCAGGGCAGTATCTTGCAGGAAGATCTGCCTGACTATGTTGGATAGAATAGACGGAAGGAAATACAAATAAGGAAGAACCTAAAAAAATTATACCAAAATTACAGCTCAGTTGGGGAAGTGGGGCTCAGGCTGTTTGCATGTGAATTCAATTCCCTTCCTTTGGGCTGTGTCCTCGGCCAAGCTAGTTAACCCCCCTGAACCCGTTTCTCATCTCTCATGAGCCTCCCAGGGTTGATGTGTAGAATACATAAATCACTTGTGCAAGGCACTTAGGACAGCGGCTGGAATATAGTAAGTGCTCACAAATATTTGCTAGTGATGATGACAATAACGACAATGACCATGACAACATAGTGAGGAAACTGCAGCTCAAACAGATAAAAAACTACCAAGAGTCAAGTCTGGGATGCAACCCAAAGTCTTCTGACTCAGATACACTGTTTTCATCCTTGCACGTGCATTTTAGAAATTTGGGAAAGTCCTCTTGTCTGAAATATATCCTGCAATTCTGCGTTTTGATCTCTATGTGAAAGCATAAATTCTTTGATAAATATATACCCTGAGGTAGCTCCACTGCCATTACTCTGAGAAAGAAAGCCTAATGAATTGATTATTATGACAGATTTCCATGTGACAGAAGTTTATATAGCTCGGGATTTAAGTTTCAATTTAATCCATTTATTTTCTTTCCAATTAGCAAACTTGATAATATCTGTACGCAGGCTGTACAGGGGCTGTCCAGTTAGCTCAGCTGGTTAGTCCGTGGTTGTAACACCAGGGTTGAGGGTTCAGACCCCTGTACTGGCCAGCTGCAAAAAAAAAAATGAAACAAAAAACCATGCTATATAATAAAATGTATTTAAACTTTCTTCCACTTCAGGAGATATACTCTACACATTACTTTAAAAGTTATTTTGATTTTCAAAGTTTACTTTTCCAGCCACAAAAAAAAAAAATTTACATGAGTATCTGGCTGTCTTATTTATGCAAGTGAAATTTAGATAATTCAGATACATAAAGTCTTCAGAAGGTATCCAGTCTATAACCCAATACTATCGTAGCATAATTTTTGCTATGTAATAGCACAATGCTGCTATAATGGCAAAAACAAACCAAAGAATGAAAAACAAAAACAAAAAAAGAGAAACAAAAAACAACAAAAAAATTAAAATTAAAAAACCAACAAACCTTTCACCAAAAATAATTAACTTGCTTTATTTAACTCAAAGCAAACTTACTACTCTGAATGTTTTTCTTTGGCAAGAAATATATATAATTACTTTAATTCCACAATGCCACAGGAGGAATAGTTACAGAAACTTGAATTATTTTGGCCAGAAATGAATTGTGTGGTAAAGGAGTGGGTGGGAGAGAGGAGGAGCGTTAGAGAAGCTAAGCCACAGCTTTCCAGAAATTTCTGCAGAGCCTCATTGCACAGAAGAGTTCAACTCATTCTGTGAAGCTCCAGCAGCCAAAACAAGGATGAACCGTTTGAAATCCACTGAAATTCCAGTTCAATTTTTTTAGGTACAACTTTCTGTCAGTTAGAGTGCCGAAAATGGAATTTATTATAGAATTATGTTGCCATTTGTGTTTTTAGAAGTATGTGTGTAGGGCTGGTTGAAGAAAGGTTGCTCTGCACATATGTCACGGTACAAAACCCTCCTGTAAAAATATCACAGGGAGGAGACTGAACAGGGAAACAGAATGGCCCTGCTCAGCATGCTTTTTTGTTCTGCATGTATTTTAATGGACAATCAAATGAAAATAAAGGGAATGCTCTAACCATTTTTCCGACCTGATGGCACTTATGAAGAGTCTTGTCAACCAGTAGATAGGAATGCTTTAAAAGGAATTCCTGCTTTGGATAAAGACAGAATCATGACAAGATCACTGTGTTTCACTTCCATTTAGAGATGCTATTAATAGGTTGTTCAGCTGGAGGTAAAGTGGGAGAGGCAAGGAAAGTGAGGTGGTCTTGTCCCACCCTATTTCCTTCCAAGACAAGGAGAAAAGGGAGGCTTCCCCTCTCTGATGCACATCAGTGTTGAATTAGCAGCGATTACCAAGGCAGGAGAGAAGCCTGCAATCTTCTCTCGGTTTTTTTCCTTTGCTTTTCTGCCTGTACATTTAATCCTTCTTTTCAAATCAGCACACTGGCAGACCTTACCAACAAGTACATTATCCCTGTCCTGATGTAGTTGTCAACCCAGGGAGAGAAAGGGGATCGACTCTGGGGAAATACTACCCGAGCTTTGCTTTTGGAGGCTGTAATTGCCTCTGTCAAGAAGGGTATAAAGTTCCGATTCTCTTTCTGCCCACAGAAACCGGTGTGAAATTCCCTTCCTTTGCATTCCTCTGGGCTGGTCCCATCCAGAGGGAGGCTGGCTTTGGACAGGAAGGAAATAAAAGCAGACTGTCCCGGTCACAGTCTCACTGGTTCCTTCAAGCTGCCATTGTACTATTCAGATCGGCCCACTTCCCCACGGGTGCTGTGGCATGTGTGACAGCCAAAACCATCTTGCCTCCTTAGCTTCTGTCCACTCTGGCCGACTTAAATCCTGGCCCAGGCTTAGTATTTAGTTTTGATCCCTGACTTGGCTATAATCCTTCATGTGTGACAGCCAAAACCATCTTGCCTCCTTAGCTTCTGTCCACTCTGGCTGACTTAAATCCTGGCCCAGGCTTAGTATTTAGTTTTGATCCCTGACTTGGCTATAATCCTTCTATAAGGTCACCTGATCACCTGCTCTGTTTGTACCTTCTACCTGGTATGACATATGGTCTGTATAACTGCAGGTCACAGAGGAAGTGAAAAACAAGTTCTGTCCTACTTGATGAAATACCTGATTACTTTATGCTTTGCATAAAGAGAACTTTGCTTCAGGGCACAAATAACGCATAAATGCTGAAAATGGGATTGCTCTTTAAAAAGGAGAATGTCTGCTCAACCCAATTTGGGAAATGTTTCTTTTATCTCCATTGTTTAGGGTAACTATACAGTTTCTGAATTAACCAGATCTTTTCCATTGTCTAGTTTGGCCATCTGCCTAGTTTCTCAGTTATTTAGAAAGTACTTTAATAGCATGTTCCTCATGAGAAAAGAAAGAGAAAGTGACTTTTTAAAAAAAAAATCTGTATTTTGTTTACTATTAGCTTATCTGGTCATAACAAAATTTTTGAAAGGATTAAGTTAGATATCTTCTGAAAATGACAGATGAGACCATGGGGAACAACCCTTCCACTGAAAACAACTAGAAAGCTGCACCAAACATAAGAATAATTTGTTGGAAGGCATCAGAGGAACTAACAAAACAGAAAAGAACTACAAGGCTGAGATCCAGAGAAGTAAACCCAAGACCGTGTGTTCAGCTTTAGGGCTACTGTTCCCCAGGGCATCTGCCAATTCTTGACGAGGTAACTGAAAGATTGAAAAGTTGAGCAGATGTTTGGACAGCCTGGTGAGGGGACCTGCAAATAAGGGGAACCCTGGAAGAAAAATTCATGCTTTGGGTTGAGAAACTCAAGGGCTAGACCCTAGGAATAAGAATAAACTAATATCAAGCTTACACTTACCTCAAGGCTTACGTTGGTTTAACATGATATGGAATTGCTAGCATCCCTAGGTGCCTGCTAAAAGCAAATGTAAATCTTCTCTAGCAAAAAATAATATTATACTAGATTCAAATTGTTTTTGCAATAATTAATAACAATGTCTTACACAGAATAAAAAAATAAACAGGCTCATTAGGAGTCAAGTCATTTGAAACCTACAGAAACAACAGAAATAGAAATAGACCCATAAAAGAGCAAAATAATGTAGTTGTTATTCAAAGATATTAAAATAACTAAGCTGAATATGTTCCAAGAGAGTAAGACAAGCTTAAGAACTCAGCAGAGAATTAGAAATTATAAAATAGAACTAAATAAAAATTATAGGACCAAAAAATACAATAACAAAAATGAAGAACTCAATATATGGGTTTAACCTCATATTAGACATAGCTGAAGAGAGTATTAATATATCGGAAGTTAGGTCAGGAAAAAATATCTAGTATGAAGCACTGAGAGACATAATGACAGAAACAATAAAAGAAAAGGTAAGAGATAGAGGTAGAAGGAACTAAAATACAAGGGTACTTCGAAAAGCTTGTGAGAAAATTGAATTAGAAGATGATACAAATCTTTTCATAAACTTTTTTTTTTTTTTTTTTTTCTTTTTTCGTGTCCGGCAATGGATTGCAACCCTCAGTGTCGCGCCCGTACTGGACCGGGACCGGCAACGGGATCACAACCCTCGGTGTTGCGCCCGCACCTCGCTCAGCCAGTGAGCGGGAACCAGTCTGTATGTGGGATCCGAACCCTCGGCGGGAGCGCCACCGCACTCTCAAGTGGCGCACTGTAGCAGTGCGCCACCGGGCCGGCCCATAAACTTTTTTTTTTTTGGTTGCTGGTGGATACAGGGATCCAAACCCTTGAGCTTGACACTCCATGAACTTCTTGAAGACTCCTCATATATGTAATCTGAGTAACAAAAGGGGAGGAAAGAGAGAATGGGGATGTGGCAGAATTTGAAGAGGTAATGGTTGGGAATCTTCCAAAATTGATGAAAGTTATCAAGCTACATCAGAGTAGAACTTCTGAGGATCAAAGACAAAGAGAAAAATATTAAGTATAGCCAGAGAAAAAAAGACTTTCAAAAAAGCAGCAATAAGACTGAGCAGAATTCTCAATAGAAAATGGAATTCTGATGATATGAAATATCTTCACAGTAGTAAAAAGAATGAATTAGAAATGACCTGTTAAAAAGCAACCTTTATTTATTCATTCAACTGGCTTTTTTTTGTTTTTTTTTTTTTGTCTTTTATCTTTTTCCGTGTCCAGCAACGGATCGCAACCCTCAGTGTTGCCCCCGTACCAGACCGGGGACCGGCAACGGGATCGCAACCCTCGGTACTGCTCCCGCGTCTCGCTCAGCCAGTGAGCGGGAACCGGTCTGTATGTGGGATCCGAACCCTCGGGCGGGAGCGCCGCCGCGCTTCCCAAGCGGTGCACTTATCCAGTGCGCCACCGGGCCGGCCCCAGAAATGACCTGTTAAAAAGCAACCTTTATTTATTCATTCAACTGGCATTTCTTGTGCATCCATTATGTTCCAGGCACTCTGTTAGACACTGGTGCATAGCAATGAAAAGTCATAGCACTTACTTCAAGAAGCTCAACAATGATACGCAGCCTTTTATTCAACAATCTTAATACACTTGAGCTACATGACACATACACAACATTAACAGTGGTTTCTTTATGGAGCTCCTCTGAGAAGGTGGGACTAGAGGGAATGCACTAGAACTTGAAGGCATGTGTACCTTGAAAAGCATCTCCCAAATGATATATTCTCCCCCTACTCTCTGAAAGACTTGAGAATTACTGATGTAGGGGCTGGCCAGTCAGCAAGGTCACTTGGGAGAGCACGGTGCTGGAAACACCAAGGTCAAGGGTTTAGATCCCCTTACCGGCTAGCCACCAAAATAAAAAAGAGAGAGAGAATTACTGATGTGTTAGGAGAGAGGATGGAAACAATTGCACTGCAGTATAGTGCAGTTGTAATCAGTTATTCCACCTGTTCATTTAACATTGTGCTGTGGGGAGATGAGTAAGTCACGGTCCCTGACCTGAAGATGCTTGCAGTTAGTGGGCAAGTCAGCCAAGAGATCACTAATTACAGCACAGTGTTTGTTATTTGTTATTCTTTGGGAGGCAGAACAGTAAAGAACATGATCTCTGAAATCAGATTATATAACCTCTCTACATCTCAGAGAGTTGCTGTGAAAATTAAGTGAATATGTGGGAAACACTTAGTACAGTACCATGCTTGGCAGGTGAAGTAACTGCATCATAAATGTTGCCTATGTAATGACAAGTGCCAGAAACCATTTTAATATAAATTCAGGCCAATAAAAGTGGGACTTTTAAAAAAACACAGGCCTATATCAAGGAGTTAAGGATAATAATGCATCTATTGTAAGTCACAGAAAAAGATCAATATATAATCAAGAAAATTATTAGGAACCCCACAAAGTAATGTTTCTCACTTTTTCTGTCTATATTCCTGATTCATTTTTCCATCCTTCTGAAGACTGGTTTTCTTCCAGTCACAAGGCCAGTTGTGGCTACCCTAAAGACCCTGGATTTATGGCTTAACAGTCTAGCCATACACAGAAACTGCGTGACAGTCTCACAGATGCAGATTCTAAAATTTCTGCTTGGGTCGGACATTCATTTCTGGTCCGATTAGTTTGGGGCAAGAGGTGAGATCAGTTACTACAAACATGATTGCTAGGAGATCAACCCCATAAATTGTTGGGGGGCAGTTTCAGAGAAGGAGACATGTCTCAAGATCTGGGCGTTCACTACAAGTGAGAAAAGTGCTGGGATAGACGTACAGTTGAGATGCGGTGGACGGACCTAGGAGGGCTTTCTTCCAGATTTCTCAAAGCAGAATACATCCCCAGTGCTTGGCACTTAATTTATTGACACATCACAGTGATTCTTTACCCTGCGTTACCCCATACGTTCTCTACAATACTCAAGGATAGTGATAAAATTATAGTCCTATTCATATTCCTCCCCATGCCTTGAATGAAGTCCTGCCTGTGTAGGCTAAATATGTTTAGCGGCTGATGAGTGCAGGTCAACGATATAAACTATTCTAGTCTCCCTTCCTCTAGCATAACTAGAAAATAAAACTTCATTTTAAGCATAGCACATTCTCTTTCCTCAAAGGTAATAGGGGAGTTTACTATTTGATGAAGTTTCTTAAAACCTTCGTTCCTTTTTAGTACATAAAAGATCCTAAGTTCAAACTAGAATTCAAAGTATGGGGGATGGTCATCTGGGGATTCCTCCAGGTACCCAATTTGCATGAATTGGTATAAACAGAAGCTTTGATCTGTGGGGTACTTGAATGCCTGGGGAGAGTGGGTGAAATGAGGGTAAACAGGGAGGAAGGCCAGATATATGCTCCCCCCCGCCACTGCTGGTTCAGGGTTTGGGCCCCAAGGTGGAAGAGGTGTGTTCCCGAAAGGCTTTGTGAAACTCTGGCTGAGAGCTGCGCAGCCCAGAGGGCAGCTGACAGCCTGAGCACAGGAGTGAGAGGCTCACCCTCCACCAGCTGCACATACAGCCTCTGAGGGCTCAGTGTGGACACCTGCAGAGGACAGTGGGACCAAGTCAACCGTGCGCTCAACAAGTGGACCAGTAGTCTGGCCAGGGCAAGATCCCTCAGCAGAGAAGCTGGAGGAAGAAGCTGAGTGGACACATTTCTGCAGACATGGGTGACACAACTGATACTACTAACATGAATTATCTAAAAGAGTCAAACAAAAAAAATCAGAGTAGAATGTTGGTTGCCAAGGGCTGGGGGGAAGGGGGGAAAGGGGGGTTGCTAATTAACAGCTATAAAGATTCAATTAGGCAAGATAAATAAGTTCTAGAGATGTGCTGTACAACATTGTCCCTGTAGTTAACAATACTGTATTGTCCACTTAAAAACTTATTTAGAGAATAGATCTCATTTTAAATGTTTTTATCACAATAAAATAATTTTTTTTTTTTTTAAAAGATGACTGGTAAGGGGATCTTAACCCCTGACTTGGTGTTGTCAGCACCACGCTCAGCCAGTGAGCGAACCGGCCATCCTTATATGGGATCCGAACCCGGGGCCTTGGTGTTATCAGCACCGCACTCTCCCGAGTGAGCCACGGGCCGGCCCAAAATAATTTTTTTAATTATGCTTTTTCTTCTATTCATTTTGCAGTTTCTGCTCTCAACCAGATTTTTTTGACATTAGAAGAAAAGTTTCTGGGCCGGCCCGGTGGCGCACTGCTACAGTGCGCGGCGGAGCTCCCGCGGAGGGTTCGGATCCCACATACAGACCGGTTCCCGCTCACTGGCTGAGCAAGGTACGGGCACGACACTGAGGGTTGCGATCAGTTGCCGGACACAAAAAAAGACAAAAAGGAAAAAAAAAAAAAGAAGAAGAAAAGTTTCTGCCCTCAAAGAGGTTATAGTCTTACCACGGAGACATTTAAGGAATTTTTAAAAATACATTAAGGTAGAATAGCCATTTAAGTAGCAGTGGAACTGACAACTGCTATTTCTCTCGTTGCATTTCACATTTTATAATTCTAATCCATAATGTCACTTCAGTTCCCCACTTGCAATTGACATCCTTTGGATGTACGTTTTGGGTTGATGCCTAAGGACATTTAAAAATAGTTTAGTGCTGAGCATAAGCTAAATATATTCCCAGAATTCCTATGCTAATCAATTATTTATCCCTTACAAATGCTAAGATCAAAAATGAAAAAGAGTTGTACATTTCAGCTTGACAGGAGGTCTTGGGAGACAAGCAAGAACAAAAAACTTTCAAGTCTAAAGTGAGTAAAATGGGTAAAATTGAGCTTACCCATTCAGTTATACGTCATCTAAACAAGATAAAGAATATTCCTTTGTCATCGGTAGTTAAAAAATAGATGTATTAATTATGAGGAATTTATAACTTCTATCAATGTTTTAGTCTTTTAACATGAATCATTGGGATTCTCTAACAAACTAGTAAACACACTGTGACATTTGTCACACTTTACCCCTTATTTTTCTTTAAATACAGTGGTGATAAAATACACTAAATTACTGCTTTTTAATTTATTCTTATTTTAAAAACTTCTTTGGCAGCTGGCTGGTACAAGGAACAAACCTCAGACCTTGGTGTTATCAGCACTATGCTCTAACCAACTGAGCTAACCAGCCAGCCTTAAATTACCACTTTAAATAGCATCTTTTTAATCCTTAAACTTTTCATATTTGTGCACCCACATTTTTAACAGACTTTACTTTTATAAACAACTTTACATTTATAGATAAATTGAGAAAATAGTTCCCATATACCAGTATCCAGCTTCACCTATCATTAACATTTTACCTTGGCATGGTATATTGTTACATTCAGTAAATAAATATTAATACATAATTATTAACTAAAGTTCATACTTTATTCATATTTCTTTAGTTTTTTCCTAATGTCCTTTTTCTGTTCCAGGTCCCATCCGGGAAACCACGCTACGTTTAGGTGTCATGCCTCTTTGAGTTCCTCTGGGCTGTAACAGTCTGGCTGAACACAGTTCCTTGTTTTCGATGACCTTGAGAGTTTTGAGGAATACTGGGTAGGTATTTTGTAGGACGCTCTCTATTGGAATTTGTATGGCGTTCTTCTCATGATTAGACTAGGCTTATGGGTTTGGGGGAACAAGACCACAGAGGAAAAGTTCCCTTCTCATCATATCACGTCCAGGGGACATACTGTCAACATGATTTATTACTGCTGATGTTGCCTTGATCACCTGGCCAAGGTAGTTTCTGTCAGGTTTCTCCCCCATAAAGCAACTCTTTTTTCCCCTTCTTTTCATACTGTACTCATTGGAAGGAAGTCGCTGCGCACATTTCACGTTTAAGGAGTAGGGAGTTAGACTCCACCTTGAGAGCAGGGTGTCTGCATAAATTATGTGGAAGCCCTCCCCACAAGAGATTTGTCTCATTTCCTCCAATTATTAATTTATTCAGTCATTACTTTGGGTTATAATCCAGTAGTACTTATGTTATTGCTCAAGTTGTCTCAGCTTTGGCCATTGGGAGCTCTTTCAGCTGGCTCCTGGGCACCACTGATATGCCTCCATCAATTGAGGATTTTTTTTAGCGCTTCCTTACGTTTTGGTACCATACGATGCTCCAGGCTCATTTTGTACATTCCCTGTTATTGTCCTAGAATCAGCCATTTCTTTAGGGAGCTCTGGTTCCTTTTATAGGAGAATGGTATTAGAAACCAAGATCTTGGTACTAGGCCCTCTCAGATGACAGAGCAAAGTAATATATGTGAGTACACTAACTCATATGTGTGTTTATACATATACACACAGATCTCTATAAATATTTCTACATGCTACCATGTAGAAATCTATACTAAGGTAAACGTGAGTTCTTACTAGTCCATCTGCTGTGTATTGATGTCCTGCAAAACTCATTAAAGCTTGATCTCCATTCCAACAGTATTAAGAAGGTGGGAAATCTGATTATGGTATTTGAAAGATGGAGCCTTTTAGAGGTGATTAGATTGTGAGGACTGTGCCCTCGTGAATGGATTGATTCATTCATGGAGTAATGGGTGTGGTTTTGATGGCTCTTATTTCTCAAACTATTTTTTTTTTGTATTTTTGTACTGACCGGTAACGGGGTCACAACCCTCGGTGTTGCGCCTGCACCGCGCTCAGCCAGTGAGCGGGAACCGGTCTCCACATGGGATCCGAACCCTCAGCAGGAGCGCCTCCGCGCTCCCAAGCAGCGCACTCTCCAGTGCGCCACCGGGCCGGCCCTTATTTCTCAAACTATTAAAGGCTTGGTTTAATCAAAATGTGTCATGTCTATGGCAATTCCATGATGTGAGGGACTACAAGGGACTTACTCATTTTTAGAGACTTATCTTCTTTCAGCCATATTCTCTTTTAAATTATCTACCCACACAGTTTTAGCTACTTTTTTTTTCTTCTTCTCTAACATTCTACTATTCTTAGGTCTAGGACATATCTGCCTGACCCCAGGTTTCCTCTAAGATAACCCGGTCATTTTTCACTGCCACCTTGCCACTCAGAATTAAGCTTTATATAGCAATCGTCCCATTTGACATCCTTTTGAACAACTTCATTCCCAACAAAGCAAGTCATACTCCGCTTTCAACAGAACAGACCTCCGTCAATGAACAGACGGTTCAATCTTCTTTCAGTTTCCTGTGCTGGTTTTGCTCCTTATTTTGGGAAGACGTGCAGTGTTTTCTCCATGTGGTCTGGCAGTCTGTGGTCTACTCTCCCTATAATAAACCTCCCTACCCCCATTTTTGCTTTCCCAAATGCTTCCCACCACATTCTCCACTCGTATGTGTATTTCCATGATAGGTGTACATGGTTTTTTTGTTTTTTTGTTTTTTTTTTTAAAGATGACCGGTAAGGGGATCTCAACCCTTGGCTTGGTGTT
>NW_007727690.1:216424-217924 GCF_000696425.1 Galeopterus variegatus
ACCCGCGGCCTTGGTGTTATCAGCACCGCACTCTACCGAGTGAGCCACGGGCCAGCCCCAACCGGTGGTTCTCAAAGTATGATCTGAAGACCCCTTTCAGGGGGTTCCCAATATCAAAACCATGTTCATAAGGATGCATCTGAGGACACGATGTTAAGTGAGGTAAGCCTGTCACAGAAAGACAAATATTGCATAATCTTAGTAATATGTGGAGTCTGAAAAAAAGACAGAGGGAATCTTGATATAGAAGCAAAAAGTTCATGGAAAGATTTGTGATACTTTTAGTTCTGTTTTTTCTAGAACTTTTTGATGTACCCTCCCAGAAGAGTGTTTACCAGAGATGGGGGTGGGGAGGATGGGAAGAAGTTGGTCCTCATCGGCTCCGAAGTTACAATTAGAGAGGAGGTCTGAGTTCTGGTGTTCTGTTCCACAGTAGGGTAAGGATGGTGAATATAAGGGACAGTATATTACAAAATAGCTAGAAGGGAGGCTTTTGAATGTTCTCACCATAAAGAAATGATAAATGCATGAGGCGATGGATATGGAAATATCCTGATTTGATCATTATACAACACATATGTATTGAAACATCAAATTGTACCACAAACATGTGCAATTACAATGTGTCAATTTTAAAAATAATTTTTAAAAATGAAAAGAAAAATACTAAGATGTCGTTTTCTTTTTTGTGTGTGTGTGTTGGCATTTGCATTGTGCTGACATCACAGGGGATTGAACTCAGAAGCAGGTTTGAGAGTCCAGCCAACCATTCGATCAAGCCAACCACTGAAGAGATTTGCAAAAACCTAAAACAATGCTTGTCTTCTCACTAATATTTTATTTTAGAAAATAGTATTGGAAATAAAGTATTTCTTTTTATGTTGACATGTAAAGTGTTCAGTAAATAAATAAATATGACCCACATAAACAAAAACCCTCTGGGGTCCTTAATAATTTTTAAGAATACAAGGTTCCTGGCCCCAAAAGTTCAAGGACTGCTACACTAAAGTGGTCATGCAAATTCACTCTGGATAGTTTTATTGGGTCTTCTTTTGAATTTTTTTTTACCTCCCAAAGGTAAGAAAATTCTGTTAATTTCATCCCCACCTATACAATATGTTTTCATTATAATGACTCTTGTTCATATATGTCTGTAAATATAAATAAAATGGAAAAGGGGGTAGGAGGTCCTATACCACAGAACCCAAGAGAAACATGCAAATGGGTGAAAAAGCAGTCTCTAAGAAGTAAAAATGTCTCCTGGTGTGAACTGAGGTGTGTATAATTGTGTATAAAAATAATTTTTAAAATATATTTTTTAAAAGATGGTAATGTCAATGGTTGTAGCTCATTCCCAATTCCCATTATTCTAAAGTCAAAATCTTGGACTTTTGGGCCGGCCCATGGCTCACTTGGGAGAGTGTGGTGTTGATAACACTAAGGCCACGGGTTCAGATCCCATATAGGGATGGCCGGTTGGCTCACTGGGTGAGCATGGTG